>NC_092337.1:194428333-194744166 GCF_046630445.1 Rutidosis leptorrhynchoides | reverse complement strand
TGTACTATTGAATGCCCTCCTGAGAAGAGGACAAAACTCGCTACTAGTTTGTTGCGGGGTAGGGCGAAGGATTGGTTGGATGGTAAGATTGATCTTGTCGGTGGTGAGCCGTTTATGGCTTTATCGTGGGACGAATTTAAGAAGGAATTCTTCGAGGAGTTCCGAACTTCAGCCGATTTGTCGAAAATGCGTAATGAGTTGCGAAATTTGCAACAGGGTTCTATGGATTTGAATACTTTCAAGATGACCTTTATGGCGAAGGCTCGTTTTTGCCCGGAGTATTTGGGGAATGATCATTTGTTGATGCAAGATTTCTATCGGACCTTGAATGATGACTTGAAGAGTAAAATTAGCCGGGGTCAAGCGAAATCATTTGCGGAATTATTTGACTTGGCTAGAGTTTTCGAGTCGTATTCACGATCGAAGAGGTGTGAACCTTCAAGTGAGAGAAGGGATGTTTCGTATGGTACTCCGAGTAAGAGGACTATGTGACAACCCGGAAATTTCCAACCAAATTTAAACTTTAATCTTTATATGTTTCCAACACGATAAGCAATATTTGTTAAGTTAAATTTCAAGAATTTTAAACTATGTTCATACATTATTCAACCTCGACCAAGTTCCAACGATTCACGAACCATTAAACGAATATGATTATATATGTATATGTGTATATATATTATAACTTGAAATGTAAACAAAATATTAGATTAAATACTTTATACGATTGTATCTGTTTCAAAATGTTTATCAATGGAATTAGAAGATAAGATCAAATGATTTAATTATCAGATATATTGAATTATGATTACAAGTCTCTGTTGAAAGGCCCACGTTGATTTGAGAAATCTTTCCATTTTAACAATATTCAGAAAATGGTAAAGTGATTTATAAATAAGAACAAATTGTCAATCATTGAGAACCAGACAAAGGATAGTGGAAGATTGAATCTCATAAAGACTCGATTGATCTATTTAGTTTCAAACGTACAAAAACATTTTCAGTTTAAAAAGAACTTTATTATTAAAACGTATATAACTTTTATAAATATCTAGAACCACTTTTGACAACTCATTACTTAACTAGTATGATAAAGATAACGATATTTATATTTTATTTTATTAAATATATATAACGATTTAAATTAATATTATATATATTTATACGCGTATTATACGTACATAGTTTTATACTTTTACTATACTTAAACTTTACCTTTACTTTATTTTTACTTTACTTTAACTTTAATAATTCACTTTAATAATTCATACTTTAATAATTTACTTTAATAATTCATACTTTAATAATTCACTTTAATAATTCATACTTTAATAATTCATTTTAATAATTCATACTTTAATAATTCACTTTAATAATTCAAAAATCTATTATAAATAGAATTCAATAGGTTTCATTATTTCATAGAAACTTGAAAATATTTTTCTCTAAACTCTCTCAATCGATTTACATATATATATTTACTCCGTATTATTTCAAGATATTATTAGTATACATAAAATATTACGACGGAGTGCTGTCCGAGTGGTTTCGAAATTGTTTTTCGAGTAGGATAGGATTAAGGAAATTATGGGTTATAGCTATGGAGGTGATTGAGTATGGTTCATGGGTATGCTCGTGAGGTCAATATAGTGTTTATCATTTCCGTTGCGTCTACGTACCTTTCCTGCAATATTGAATCTCAATATTGATACGTGAGTACTCATAATTTAACTTTTACATACTAATAGTGTATCCCTGACTAGTGCTCGAGTATTTAGGATTATGCATGCTTGTACTTTTGATATTGCCCTTAGACAGGTTAGGTTGAATCCTGAATTAGTAACACTTGCGGTTGAGATAAGGTATAAGATATGCATGTCCTTGGAAAGCTAGAGAAAAATTAAGAACTTTTCCTTTAGATATCGAATGGTTTCGATGAACGGATTAGAAGTTATAATCAATTGAATTTTCGATATTTTTATTAAAAATGATTATTATTATCGTCGTTTTTATCGTCGTTCTAGTTTTGTCTTATTATTATGATTATTATTATCTTTATCAATAAAAGGGATTTATCATTAAAAATTGTTATTTTTTTTTATTATTACTATCGTTATTATCGTTAAAGTTATAATTAGTATTATTATTATTATCCAATTATTATTATTATTATTATTATTATTATTATTATTAGTATTATTATTATTATTATCATTATTAATATATATATCATTATTTAAAAATGGTTAATGTTATTGTTATTATTATTATTACTATATTATCATTAAGATAATTATTAGTATTATCGTTAATAATGTTATAGTAACTATCATTATTAATATTAGTGTAATTAAAACAAATATTTGTAACACCTATTTATTTTGATTTCTATTATTATCATTATTATGAACACGATATAAAAGACGATTAAAAGCTATTAAACCAAACGATTAGGAAATAATGAGTAAGAGTATCATGATGAAATTAAAATATTATAAGATATTGATTTAGATAAAATTATCGTTCTTATTATTTTTATCATTACTATTATTATTAAAAGTATCGTTAGTATTAAAACTATCATTTTAACAAAAATTATCATTTTAATAGAAATGTCATTGTTACTATAAAATATCATTATTATTATTATGTTAAATAGAATTATTATTTTTAAGATAATATTAAAAATTATCGTAAATATTAAAGTTATCATAATTAGAATTATCGTTTTATCATAATGTCATCTTAGTAATTATAAATATTGATATTTTTATAATAATAATAATTATTACAAAATAATATAACTTTTACTTACTATCATTATAGATATTATTTTATCAAATAAATATGTGATATAAACATATTTTACTACGTGTAATAACTTACTTTAATAATACCTATCATATTATCTTTATGATATTAAATGAACCCTATAAATTTTATTACTTAATATATATAAAAGTATATTTTATTATATAAATTTAATATAAAATTTTATTTATTAATAAATAAATTATATTATTTACTCTAATAAATCTTTTAAAAATATTTAAAAATATAAAACGACGATATTTAAACTATATATTAATCATGTATAGATTTTTGTAAATTATTTTGAGTCAAATTTACTTTTGTTGACTTTTGCATATTAGTCTCGAGCATTAGGATTGTGGTACACTATGACTTGACCTAATTTGTTAGACAAATATTGACCAACACATAAATATATATAATTAATTTAGGTTCGTGAATCCGAGGCCAACCTTGCACTTGTTCAATGACTTTATATGTATTTTTACTACGAAATACAGTATGGTGAGTTTCATGTGCCATTTTACCCTTTATATTTTTGGGACTGAGAATACATACGGTTTTATAAATGTTTGACGAAATAGACACAAGTAATTGAAACTACATTCTATGGTTGAATTATCGAAATCGAATATGCCCCTTTTTATTAAAGTCTGGTAATCTAAGAATTAGGGAACAGACACCCTAATTGACGCGAATCCTAAAGATAGATCTATTGGGCCTAACAAACCCCATCCAAAGTATCGGATGCTTTAGTACTTCGAAATTTATATCATGTCCGAAGGAGGATCCCGGAATGATAGGGGATATTCTTATATGTATCTAGTTAATGTCGGTTACCAGGTGTTCACCATATGAATGATTATTTTTGTCTCTACGCATGGGACGTATATTTATGAGAACTGGAAATGAAATTCTTGTGCTCTATTAAAATGATGAAAATAAACGATTATGATAAACTAATGAACTCACCAACCTTTTGGTTGACACATTAAAGCATGTTTATTCTCAGGTGTTAAAGAAATCTTCCGCTGTGCATTTGCTCATTTTAAAGATATTACTTGGAGTCTTTCATAGCATATTTCGAAGAACGTTGCATTCGAGTCATTGAGTTCATCAAAGATTATTATTAAATCAATTTATAGTTGGATAGTGGATATTATGAAATGGTATGCATGCCTGTCAATTTTCGATGTAAAGAAAGTTTGTCTTTTAAAAACAAATGCAATGTTTGTAAAATGTATCATATAGAGGTCAAATACCTCGCAATGTAATCAACTATTGTGAATCGTTTATAATGTATATGAATGGTCCTTTCAGTTGGTATCAGAGCGATGCTCTTAGCGAACCAGGTCTACATTAGTGTGTCTAACTGATAAGTCGATAGGATGCATTAATGAGTCTGTACTTCGACCGTGTCTGCATGTCAAAAGTTTTGCTTATCATTTTGTGTCGAAAATTAACTACTTATCATCCTCAGGAAATTACCTGCTTATCATTTTTAGTCTAAGACACGTCTTGCTGCATTGATTGCATGAATAGTGTATAGACAAAAATTCATATCTTAGCATATCTGCTAAATCATATCTTATCGTATCTGTTACTTTAAACTTTGCCTGACATATCCCGCAAAGTCCTCCGTAATCTACGAAATCTTTTGATCTATATATATATATATATATATATATATATATATATATATATATATATATATATATATATATATATATATATATATATATATATATATATATATATATATATATATATATATATATATATTCTATGTAATTAGAATACCATCCGTTAGCCAAAATCATTTCATATCGAAAAAAAAATTCCTTTATCCAATCGTACGAAATGGAATTCGTCATCAGTTCAAGTCACTCAGATTCCGAAATGGAATCCCATTCAAGCTCCGAAAGCAGTGTGACCGGAATAGATCAACCAATCAGTCATCACCTATTCTGAATGAATTAGGGATGGGTTCGTAGCCTCCTCAATCATTGGAGACAAGAAGAAGGTGATCCCTTCCATCCACCACATTGCCCTCTTGACGAAGAACCTGAAGCACTTACCGGCGAACCTGTCTGAAACACCATTTTCTCGCTCATTTCCAGAGTATCTCGTCACGATTATATATTACATCAAATTTTAGATTTTATTTATCCGCTCGTCCGAACCGACAATCACCCCGGTGTAATAGAAGAAGTCAACGAGCTTCGCGCTCGGGTACTGGCTTTGGAGAATATGGTGCAGAGATTACAAACACCAGCAGCAGCATCAGCAGCATAACTAGTACCACCATCATCAACGCCAACAGTACCATTACCACCTCCAACCACAACCGCGTCGTAAACCTCAACTTCACAATCTGTCCCACGAGCATCAACGTCATACGCACCATAGATACCAAGGAGTACCAACAACAATAACTGACGAAGTATTAATTCATAACTTCATTAGAGAAACATTCCGTGGCGATTATGTAATCTCTAAAGTCTTAGAGATTATCTAATCTAGCCCTAACCATAAATCAGTTAAGCGAACCAAAATGATAGAAGGAAGAGTAGAAACCCTGACAAAAATGGTGTGTGATTAACAAGCTAAACTTGCTTTACCAACAGAATCAACAGTACCGTCAGCGTTACCAGCATCGTCAGTACAGTCAACATCCGAATCAACAACACAGATAACATCACAAACTCCGTCAGTTCAAGAATCACTGTGGACATCATTACGAATCAATAACGTGTATATTGTATCAACGAGTTATGAAGAATTAACTCATTCCCTCTGAAGAAATTATATGTATATATATATATATATATATATATATATATATATATATATATATATATATATATATATATATATATATATATATATTGAAATAAATCTTTCCGTGCTAAGCTATTATGTGTGAATCTTAACTACTCGGTTAATTCATATTACAAATATGCAATAATGTACGTCCTTCGGCCGCAACTTAACCAGCGTTAACTACAATCTCTGTCACAATTCAACAAATTCCAATTCATAATAAATCAAGTATATATTTGATTTTACACTTTCATCATCGATGTACCCGAAACTTTTCAGATAACATCATTCGTACTTTGCGAAATTCACAAGAATTCCACCAACCGAACATCATACATCAACAAATAACAAAGTATTGATTCATAATTTCAATGTCATTAAAGAAATACTGCGTAAAAGTTATGTACTTTTTAAAGCCTTTAGGGATTATTCAATTCTAGTTTCAATCGTAAATCAAATGAGTTTAATTTAACATTAACTCATTAAATCTATGTTACATCTGAAGAAAATATACATATATATATTTTCATAAAGACTGTAATAAAATTCTTTTGTACAAAATATTAATTGTGAAATTTTTTTAATGGGTAGGTAATACCCGAGAGATATATAAATTCACAATTAATATGTTACATTCTTCGAATCTGATTCAGCAAATCATCCATTATACTCCCTACTTTCACAACAATATACATTCTTTTATAGAAATCAAAACAACCATACTCATTCATAATTTAATTACATATTCTGATTTTGAAATCTCAAAATTCAACTTGAGATATGACCAAAATCATCACTCTTAGATCCTTACATCTTTCACAAGCTATATTTTGACTTCAAAACTGTGTTAGAACATCAAATGTATGTTAACGATTACAATATGTGTTCAAACCCTTCGAAAATTTCTGAAGACACTTCGAATGATGAGCAATCGAGATGATGATCCAACCACATGTTACCCACAGTTATGTACCCGAAAAACTGTTGAAACCAAAGTAAAAGTTTAAACAACGTATCCGCGTCAGATTCTTTGGCATTTATTAGCAAAAATAACTTTGCGACTCCTATTCAAAGTAGCCAGTTTTGTCACAGCTCCAGCAAGTCAACTTCGACTTTTCAGTCAGACTAACCTTATTATAACCTTGAGATATACACCATCGTTACCAGGAAACCTTTTACATTCCACCACATTATTAGCAGATGTACCAACAACTTCATTACCCTTTGACTTTAGCCTCTCTAAAAAGTCATTATAATTATTCATTGAAACCCCATCATTTACTCATTCGCATCTTGTAATGAGAATTGCCATACGAATCATTGGAAATTAGCAATAAGTATTTTGAAATCTTGCAGTATGTCTACGCCAACAGTTATATGTGTATATATAACGTCTATCTTCTAGACTTAATTTGAATGTGAAGTTTCTGAAAAACACTCCGAACTACGGATTGGTTCTCTGAAAAAAAAATACTGATGAAGCAGCAAAAACTATAAACGACTTTAAACGGTAAAAGCTGGATGATAATGATGAAGTGTGCTGGCAAAGCGCAGAAAAAGAGAAGTTTTGGAACTGGAAAATGGATTGAGCAAAGTAGGAAGGACGCTGTGGACAAATTACAAAGACTGAACCTGACTTTAAAGGATCCAAATGATTCAGTACCTGCTGAAGTCATTAACGAATACCTTGCTCCTGACTCTAAACCCCTGCGAACAATATTCTTCATCATCCTCTGATATTAGAAATTCTAAAATATCATCATATCTTTCATTATAAATATCCTCCATATTTCTGAAGATATTTTCTTAATTTTTCTTATTTGAAATCATTTACCTCTTCGCGCTGTCTGTATTACATCATAAAAGAAACTATTTTAGTTTCTAAATTCTGAAACATTCAAGTTTAAAATAGGAATATTTTGAAGTAGTGTTGAGAACTGAAGCATGAATTAGTATAATATAATGACACTTGATCAATGTGATTATATTACAGTAAGTCATGCTGAGTTTCTAAATGGAACGTGATGATTCACAGATCATAACATCATCATGTGCCATGTTATACGACTCTTGTATTCTATTTAACCTCTAAAATATCAAGAAAATATTTCTTGATGATTCGGCCTTTTCCAAGGTATCTAGTAATTTGACAAGTCAAGATCGTGCCATCACAATTTCCTTCCTAGAACATTAACAATGTTCATTCCGAAATTCATATCTGTGAATTCAGGACCATTACAAGCGGTACTTAATTGCAAGAAGAAGAAACAAAAGGACAAAACTCTGAAATAGAAATTGGGGTATAAATTGCAGCAAATAAAAGAGAGAACTAACTGTGAATGATAATGATTATAGAAGACAGAAGCAGAGACTTTGAAATATAAGGGAACATATAAAGCCCAACGACAAACCAAAAATTATAAACCATATATATCGATGCATATGGCAATATAAAGAGAAGGGAGAACTAGAAACACTATAAACCCAAGAGTATAGTAGAAGTAAATAGATTCTTCTGGCGGTAGATTAAAAAGAAGAATGACCGATATGAAAGTTAGAAGTATATCGAGAATCAGAACTGGATGGAGCATATTGATGAATACTTTAAAATATGAGTTGAGAGGGAAAAAATAGAAGGTGATGAAACTTGACTAGGAACTTAGAAATCAACAGATTTAACCCACACAATGGCGGAATAAGTGAATCAAACCCTCTAGTGAATAGGTTAAGTTTTTTTTTTGATTAATTTAGTCAAACCACAACTAAATCAAGTGTGATTAGATCAACACCTAGAGCTATTATTCACCACCTGGGTGATTTGGACTGAGAGAGAATCGGAGGAGCTCACTAGATCTGAGTGTGTGTAACAAATGAGAGGCTTAACCTAAAATGAAGAACATAAGACTTTATATACCCCTGCTATTGACTCACCCATACGATTCATTCATCACACGTACGAGTTGGCTTCATCAGCCGTACGGGTGATCACTCACTCATGTCTTCTCATTTAGGTTGTAATTGTGACTTAGCTCAGCATCAACCGTGCGTATGAGCCTGTCAGCCATACTAGTGAGGCTTCACTTGTACGTCTGACTAAGTCTAACATAGTCAAACATCTAAATATCGTTCCTGCAGTTCCTGTAACCACATACAAACACGGATAGGATAATAACGAGCAATCATGGTGGCCTGTAAATTGTTGTACCTGCAATGGACGTGGGTAGATGTCTAGGGACTTGCATAAAATGCATCAACAGAAGGTGTGAGTTGTAAGGAAACGAAGGAGGTGAATTTATAAGAAAATCTCCTACAGAACAATTAAAATGGACGATCGCATTTAAAGTGGATTCTAATTCCCTTGATTACCAGAGAGTCAAATCTTATTATGAAGATTTTCTTCAAATCCCTTGAAATCTGGGAATCAATCATATCTACGTCAAATGATAAGATGAATCTACACTTACTCATTTCACTCTTCTATGTTAGCTTCATTCGTACTCTTCATATAAATAGATTGTTTATCCAAATTATTCGATGATGATAAAACTCTAATTTTCAGCCCGTATGCATCATGAAAACATACTTATTATCATTCACGACCTTTCCACTCAAATTTCGGGACGAAATTTCTTTAACGGGTAGGTACTGTGACAACCCGGAAATTTCCAACCAAATTTAAACTTTAATCTTTATATGTTTCCAACACGATAAGCAATATTTGTTAAGTTAAATTTCAAGAATTTTAAACTATGTTCATACATTCATTCAACCTCGACTGTAACGACCCGGATTTTTCCGATCATTTTATACTTATGAGATTAATATTTACATAAATTAAACCATACCAACATGATAAGCAATCCAAATTGTTGAGACTTGTGTTTTTGAAAAGAGTTTTACACAACGTTTGACCGTCCAATATGACCGATGATATCACGAACTATATAACATACGATAATTATACGTTTGTGTATATATATGTATTTATATATGTTTAACATGATCTAAGGATGGTTTAACATCTCATTGTGTACTAATGACAATGAGTTATAAGTATATTTTGAAACCACTAACTTAAGTTTTCAAAACGATAACTATACGTAACATTCTTTGATATATATACTTATAATCTATAATGCTTATACATGTATCGTATATATAATGTATTTAATCACTTTTTAAGGACTTAAATACATAAAACAATATAAGTATATTCACAAAAGATAGCTATATTTGAATTCTCGTTCTGTTTCCTCAAGATTTCTATACGTATATCTAGGGTATATGTACCCGTATCATACCCAGCTTCTATATGTATTTACTATTGGTATATACACATCAAATCAACATCCTAATCAACATTATTACTGCCCTAGATATGAGGTAACTAGGATTTGTCAAGTAGCATGAATTATTAGTAAGAAAACAAAATTAGGAATCATTTTCTTTCTTTATAAACTAAAAACGTTTTTATGAATGAACACCATTTCTTCACTCCATTTTCTCATACCTACACCCTCATTTCTCTCTCAAAATACTCCTAACTTCATACTTGATCATCTCCAAGCATTTTCCCCATAATTTAGCTTCAATTACAAGCCTTAAACACCATAAGAAAACTCTTTCAAGAACATATCAAAATAACCACCCATTTGAAGAAGTTTACTTCCAACCTTTTGATCTAACTCCACCACTCTTTGATTCCAAGATTTTTTCTTATCTTTTGCAGTAACTTTGTCCAAGTAACTTGAGGTAGTAACCTTGTTCATAATCTTATTCAATTCATATTCATATAGCTATCTTATTTTGTGGTATAAAATTTTAACAACAAGAACATAGTTTGAATGATTTCAAACTTGTTCGCAAACTAAATAGATCCTTCTAACTTGACTTTTAAAACACTTCAAGACCTGTAATATATCATAATTATATGATAACTTAACAAGATATAACTTTTTTTTACAAAGAACACCTTAAAAACTGAATCTACGTCGTTGGAGTGCAACCGGGGGCTGTTTTGGGTTGGATAAATAAAAACTATCTTGAACTTTGAATTGGAAGTTCATGTTCTAGAAAAATGATATTTCTTATGAATATGTTAACACATAAAGATTTCATGGTTTAACTCAAAGTATAAGTATTTTTAGAAAAATGATCATTAAATGTTGTTTTTATGATGGAAAATGATCACTTTCATAAGTTTCACCAAAGTTTGACATATAACCTGTGATTTTGAATACAAACTAAGGTATTATCAGTTCATATTCTTAAAATTTGACTCGATCCAAGTAAGTGGCAAGTTGAACCAACAAAAACGGAGTTGTAGTGAAGAAACTACGACTAAAACAAGATTGGGTATCCGAAGCTAGTTTAGCTACGAAAATATTTGGAGAAAAAGTAAATTAATCATATCTTTTCTAATTAATATGATATTTTATATATAATTACTTATGATTTGATTTTATATATTTCAGGACCACCCGTAAACAACACGAGAAGATTAATCATAAGACCTCATGATTGTACGCAACACGTCATTTGACAACACGGTATTTTATGTACGCAACACGTCATTTGACAACATGGTACCATGGGTCGAGATTAATTCTGATCAATACGAATATGATGGGGTCTTTATTTATTTTATTTAAGCAACTAATTGTGGACCACTAACATCGGACTGCTAACTACGGACTAAGAAAATATTAAAAGTATTAAAAGTATATATATATGTAACGATTACTTAAAAAGAAAATATGTTGATATATTATATATATGGTTAGGTTCGTGATATCTATCGGAGACCAAGTCGAATTAAATACCTTCAAGGCAAAAGTGAGTATATAGTCCCACTTTTAAACTCTAAATATTTCAGGATGAGAATACATGCATTTTATGATTTACGTTATGGACACAAGTGATTAAAAATATATATTCTACATTGAGTTGTACCACTGGCGTACTTCCCTGTAACTTGGTAACTACTATTTACATGAGGTATTGTAAACGTGAATCCTGTTGATAGATCTATCGGGCCTGACAACCCCAACCGGACTGGACGACCAGTATTCAACGGTTGCACAGTACTTCATTTCGGTGACTACACTTGGTACGGTATAGTAAGATTTCATAATAAAGGGAATATGCGACGTTGATTAAATGTTAAGTATGGTTATCAAGTGCTCAACAACTTAGAATATCTTTATTAAAACATTTATATATGAAATCTTGTGGTCTATATTTATAACGCTGCCGGCATTAAACCTATATCTCACCAAATTTATGTTGACGTTTTAAGCATGTTTATTCTCAGGTGATAACTAAAAGCTTCCGCTGCAACATATTGAATTTAAGTAAGATCTTGAGTATGCATATTTGTGTCAAAAATAAAACTGCATATCGGAGAAGTTGTAATGTAAAATACGTTGGAAATCGTGTTGTTACCATCACATGTAAAGTTTGTAAGGCTAAGATTATCGCTAAACGATAATCATTATTATGTTGTTTAAACTTTGTATTTTTAATAAAAGTTATGGTTTATATTGTAAAAACGAATGCAGTTTTCTTTGAAAAATGTCGCATATAGAGGTCAATACCTCGCGATGAAATCATATGTTATTATATTTGTCCTTATGGTTTAGGACGGGTTATGACATGTGGTATCAGAGCGTTGGTCTTAGAGAACCAGAAAATTTGCATTAGTGTGTCTTATCGAGTTTGTTAGGATGCATTAGTGAGTCTGGACTTTGACCGTGTTTGATTTCGAAAACTATTGCTTATCCTTGTTGGTTAATAATTAATATGTAAATATTATGTGGTACTAATTTACTAGTTGTTATGTGATAGATGTCTGGCTTAGAACTTGTTATCACATTCAGATGGTGTTCCAGTCATTAACCTGTCCGATGATGAAAACGACACCTTTGGGGAAGACTCACAATTTTTGGATGAATCAATTGAAGAGGATCCGGAAAGTGATCCTGAGGAGGAAGAAATACAGGAAATCACGAAAGACAAGTTCAAAAGAGGAAAGAAACGAAAGGCTACTGAATTGGAAAATCCAAATCCCAAGTTTAGTGAGGATGTTGTGGCACCAACTCCACCAGACACTTCCACCCCTATTCCCGCTAATCCTATTAGTTCTATCCAGGCATCCAGTTCTTCAGCCCCTCAGCCAAAACGCAGGGAGACAGTCAAGATAACCTTTAAGCGATTTCTTTGAACACAAACGTTTTGGGTTAAATGATGCGCTGTTGTTTTAAACCATGGGATCATATAATGTTTTGTATAATATTACTAGTGTGGTTTGCTTAATGTTTGATGTAAGATAAGCATATGTAAAATAGTGAAGTGTGAAACGCAATAATTTTCCATGGTTGAGTATTATTTGGATGGTAGTAATTAATTTCTGTACTAAGCTATTAAGTATGAACTTTAACGGGTAGGTACTACCCTAGATATAATTATAAAATGCTAATAAGAAGAAAAGGCTTTATAATAATAACTGGTTCATATTATTAATAAGCTACGATGTACTGTAAATACATACTACATCTATAATTTTCCATGTGAATAATTATTTTTCTCATTCTTATTGAAGATTATGGCGCGATTGAACCGAATGACGGAACAAGAAATCGAGGAACTCATCAATCTGCTAGTGGACGACAGAATGTTATGGGTCGAGGCTACGAGAGGTCCTGCAGTTAACCCAAATCCTCATGTGGGATGTACTTACAAAACTTTTCAAGGTTGCAAGCCCTCATCATTCAGTGGAACAGAAGGACCGGTCGGTTTAACCCGGTGGATCGAAAAGATTGAGTCTGTGTTTAAAATCAGTGGTTGTATTGAGAAGGACATGACCAAGTATGCATCGTGCACCTTACAAGATAGTGCACTCACGTGGTGGAAAAACTATGTGAAGGCCGTAGGAGGAGATGTAGCTTATGATACTCCCTGGGAAGAATTCAAAACAATGCTAATCAACGAGTATTGTCCAAGGAACGAGGTTAGGAAGTTGGAAGCTGAATTACGAAGCCTGAAAGTTGTTGGTACTGAACTCACCAACTACAATCAGCGATTCATGGAATTAGCTTTGCTATGTCCCGAATTCGTACCAACCGAAGAAAGGAAGATAGAACTGTACAAAGATGGTTTGCCTAAAAATGTCAAAGCAAATGTTACAGCATTGAAACCCAAGACTATTCACGAAGCCATCACCATGGCAAACGAGTTGATGGACCAGATTATTCTGGATAAGAACACCGATGTCAAGACATCAGAAAACAAAAGAAAGTGGGAAGGTAATCAACAATCCAATAAGAAACAAGAAACCACGCAAGGTGCGGGTAGTGGTTCAAGCTCTGGTTACAAAGGACGAAATCCTTTATGTAACAGATGCCACAAACATCACCCTGGTTATTGTAATGTGGTGTTCGATAAATGTAATTGAAGGGGTCATCTTGCTGAAGATTGTAGGATTCCTGTTACAAATACCAATGGCACCAAGACTCCTGCCACCAATGCAAATAGAACTGCCTTGGCCACTGTTACTTGTTATGGGTGTGGGAAATAGGGTCATTATAAGAGCCAGTGCCCGAATCTAGAGAAGAATAACAGATCTGCACGTGGAAGAGCATTTATTATTAATGCTAGAGAGGCGTGTGAAGACCCGGAGCTTGTTACGGGTACGTTTATCATTTATAACTTATCAGCATCTATTATATTTGATACTGGTGCTGATAGAAGTTACGTGTGTAGAGACTTTTACGCTAAATTGAATTGTTCATCATTACCTCTAGATACTAAGTACATGATTGAGTTAGCTAATGGTAAACTAATTAAAGCCGATAAAATTTGCCGTGATTGTAAAATAAGTTTAGCCGGAGAAACATTTAAATTAATTTGATACCCGTAGAATTAAGAAGTTTTGACATAATTATCGGCATGGACTGGATGTCCAAAGTAGGAGTCGAAGTGGTGTGTGCTGAAAAGGCAATTCGTATTCCTCGAAAGGATAAATCAATGATAATGATTTACGGAGATAAAGGTAACCCAAACCTAAATCTCATTAGCTATTTGAAAGCTCGAAAGTACTAAGAAAAGGGATGTTATGCCATCCTAGCACATGTAAAGAAAGTTGAAGAAAAGGGGAAGAATATTAATGATGTAAATGTAGTTAGAGACTTTCCCGATGTATTTTCGGAAGAATTACCGGGACTACCTCCTTTCAGGTCTGTAGAATTTCAAATAGATCTTGTACCAGGTGCTGCACCAGTTAAAAGAACTTCAGAGCCAGTTAAAAGAATTACTGGACCGTGGATTCATACGACCAAGCACTTCACCGTGGGGAGCTCCAATTTTATTTGTTAAAAAGAAAGATGGATCTTTTAGGATGTGTATAGATTATCGTGAATTAAATAAGTTAACTATCAAGAATCGGTATCCACTACCGAGAATTGATGACTTATTTGATCAACTGCAAGGATCATGTGTTTACTTAAAAATCGACTTAAGATCGGGCTATCATCAATTACGTGTCAAAGAAGAAGATATTCCAAAAACTGCTTTACGGACACGCTACGGTCATTACGAATTTTTGGTCATGCCGTTTGGATTAACAAATGCACCAGTTGTATTCATGGACCTTATGAATTGATTTTGTAGTCCGTATTTAGATAAGTTTGTTATCGTTTTCATTGACGATATTCTTATCTATTCCAAGAGTGAGCAAGAGCATGAGCAGCATTTAAGGTTGGTATTAGAATTGTTAAGAAAAGAACAGTTATACGCCAAATTTTCTAAGTGTGCATTTTGGTTGAAAGAAGTGCAATTTCTTGGCCATGTTGTTAGTAGCAAAGGAATTCAGGTTGATCCAGCTAAAATTGAGGCAATGTAGGTGGGTCGAGCTGATAAATGACTATGATTGTGAGATTCGCTATCATCCCGGGAAAGCGAATGTAGTGGCCGACGCTCTAAGCAGAAAGGAATGAGAGCAAATTCGAGTACGAGCAATGAACATAAAAATTCGCATGAATCTCAACTCACAAATCAAAGAGGCTCAACGAGAAGCTCTTACTAAAGAAAATATAGGAAATGAAATAATGAAGAAGTATGGGAATTAACTCGTTATACGGGAAGACGGAATTCGATATTTTGCAAACTGTATTTGGGTACCGAAGTTAGGTGGATTAAGGAAGTTGATATTTAATGAGGCGCACAAGACAAGATACTCGATACATCCTGGAGTTGGAAAGATGTACCAAGATCTTAAGACGCATTATTGGTGGCCTAATTTAAAGACAGACGTTGTAACATATGTTGGGGAATGTTTAACTTGTTCCAAAGTTAAAGCAGGACACCAGAAGCCGTCAGGGTTACTTCAACAACCAGAAATCCCAGAATGGAAATGGGATGGTATTACCATGGATTTCATCACAAAGTTACCTAAGACTGCCTGGGGTTATGACACCATTTGGGTAATAGTTGATCGTCTTACCAAATCTGCACATTTCTTGCCTATAAAGGAAACAGATAGAATGGAGAAACTATTACGATTATACATAAAGGAAATTGTTTCAAGGCATGGAATACCTATTTCCATTATATCCGATCGTGATAGTAGATTTACATCAAAGTTTTGGCAATCACTATAGGAGGCCCTGGGAACTCGTTTGGATATGAGCACCGCATATCATTCACAAACTGACGGGTAGAGTGAAAGAATAATTCAGACTCTTGAAGACATGCTCAGGGCATGTGTGATCGATTTTGGAAACGGATGGGATAAATATCTACCATTACCAGAATTCTCGTATAATAATAGTTTTCATGCGAGCATTAAAGCTGCACCATTCGAAGCACTGTATGGAAGGAAGTGTAGATCCCCTATCTGTTGGAACGAAGTAGGAGATCGACAATTAACTGGTTTCGAGATCATCCATGAAACTACTGAGAAGATAGTGCAAATCAAGGAGAGATTGAAAACAGCCCGTAGTCGCCAAAAGAGCTACGCCGATGTTCGAAGGAAACCATTAGAGTTTCAGATCAGTGACATGGTTATGCTAAAGGTGTCACCTTGGAAAGGTGTAATACATTTTGGAAAAAGAGGTAAACTGAACCCAAGGTATGTAGGCCCGTTCAAGATCATCGAACGCATCGGACCGGTAGCTTATCGACTCGAGTTACCACAACAACTCGCCGGAGTACATAATTCATTTCACGTCTCAAACCTCAAGAAATGTCTTGCAAAGGAAGATCTCACCATTCCTCTTGAAGAAATCCAAGTCGACGAGAAACTACAATTCATAGAAGAACTAGTCGAAATCATGGACCGTGAAGTTAAACGGCTCAAGCAGAGCAACATACCAATCGTTAAGGTTCGTTGGAATGCTCGAAGAGGTCCCGAGTTTACTTGGGAACGAGAGGATCAGATGAAACAAAAGTACCCACATTTGTTTCCCGAGAACGCAAAATAGGTACAACTTTAAAATTTCGGGACGAAATTTATTTAACGGGTAGGTACTGTAACGACCCGGATTTTTCTGATCATTTTATACTTATGAGATTACTATTTACATAAATTAAACCATACCAACATGATAAGAAATCCAAATTGTTGAGACTTGTGTTTTTGAAAAGAGTTTTACACAACGTTTGACCGTCCAATATGACCGATGATATCACGAACTATATAACATATGATAATTATACGTTTGTGTATATATATGTATTTATATATATTTAACATGATCTAAGGATAGTTTAACATCTCATTGTGTACTAATGACAATGAGTTATAAGTATATTTTGAAACCACTAACTTAAGTTTTCAAAACGATAACTATACGTAACATTCTTTGATATATATACTTATAATCTATAATGCTTATACATGTATCGTATATATAATGTATTTAATCACTTTTTAAGGACTTAAATACATACAACAATATAAGTATATTCACTTAAGATAGCTATATTTGAATTCTCGTTCCGTTTCCTCAAGATTTCTATACGTATATCTAGGGTATATGTACCCGTATCATACCCATCTTCTATATGTATTTACTATTGGTATATACACATCAAATCAACATCTTAATCAACATTATTACTGCCCTAGATATGAGGTAACACGGATTTGTCAAGTAGCATGAATTATTAGTAAGAAAACAAAATTAGGAATCCTTTTCTTTCTTTATAAACTAAAAACGTTTTTATGAATGAACACCATTTCTTCACTCCATTTTCCCATACCTACACCCTCATTTCTCTCTCAAAATACTCCTAACTTCATACTTGATCATCTCCAAGCATTTTTCCCATCATTTAGCTTCAATTACAAGCCTTAAACACCATAAGAAAACTCTTTCAAGAACATATCAAAATAACCACCCATTTGAAGAAGTTTACTTCCAACCTTTTGATCTAACTCCACCACTCTTTGATTCCAAGATTATTTCTTATCTTTTGCAGTAACTTTGTCCAAGTAACTTGAGGTAGTAACCTTGTTCATAATCTTATTCAATTCATATTCATATAGCTATCTTATTTTGTGGTATAAAATTTTAACAACAAGAACATAGTTTGAATGATTTCAAACTTGTTCGCAAACTAAATAGATCCTTCTAACTTGACTTTTAAAACACTTCAAGACCTGTAATATATCATAATTATATGCTAACTTAACAAGATACCTTAAAAACTGAATCTACGTCATTGGAGTGCAACCGGGGGCTGTTTTGGGTTGGATAAATAAAAACTATCTTGAACTTTGAATTGAAAGTTCATGTTCTGGAAAAATGATATTTCTTATGAATATGTTAACACATAAAGATTTCATGGTTTAACTCAAAGTGTAAGTATTTTTAGAAAAATGATCATTAAATGTTGTTTTTATGATGGAAAATGATCACTTTCATAAGTTTCACCAAAGTTTGACCTATAACCTGTGATTTCGAATACAAACTAAGGTATTATCAGTTCATATTATTAAAATCGACTCGATCCAAGTAAGTGGCAAGTTGAACCAACAAAAACGGAGTTGTAATGAAGAAACTACGACTAAAACAAGATTGGGTATCCAAAGCTAGTTTAGCTACGAAAATATTTGGAGAAAAAGTAAATTAATCATATCTTTTATAATTAATATGATATTTTATATATAATTACTTATGATTTGATTTTATATATTTCAGGACGACCCGTAAACAACACGAGAAGATTAATCATAGGACCTCATGATTGTACGCAACACGTCATTTGACAACACGATACTTTATGTACGCAACACGTCATTTGACAACATGGTACCATGGGTCGAGATTAATTCTGATCAATACAAATACGATGGGGTCTTTATTTATTTTATTTAAGCAACTAATTGTGGACCAATAACATCGGACTGCTAACTACGGACTAAGAAAATATTAAAAGTATTAAAAGTATATATATATGTAACGATTACTTAAAAAGAAAATATGTTGATATATTATATATATGGTTAGGTTCGTGATATCTATCGGAGACCAAGTTGAATTAAATACCTTCAAGGCAAAAGTGAGTATATAGTCCCACTTTTAAACTCTAAATATTTCGGGATGAGAATACATGCATTTTATGATTTACGTTATGAACACAAGTGATTAAAAATATATATTCTACATTGAGTTGTACCACTGGCGTACTTCCCTGTAACTTGGTAACTACTATTTACATGAGGTATTGTAAACGCGAATCCTGTTGATAGATCTATCGGGCCTGACAACCCCAACCGGACTGGACGACCAGTATTCAACGGTTGCACAGTACTTCGTTTCGGTGACTACACTTGGTACGGTGTAGTAAGATTTCATAATAAAGGGAATATGCGATGTTGATTAAATGTTAAGTATGGTTATCAAGTGCTCAACAACTTAGAATATCTTTATTAAAACGTTTATATATGAAATCTTGTGGTCTATATTTATAATGCTGCCGGCATTAAACCTATATCTCACCAACTTTATGTTGACGTGTTAAGCATGTTTATCCTTAGGTGATAACTAAAAGCTTCCGCTGCAACATGTTGAATTTAAGCAAGATCTTGAGTATGCATATTTGTGTCAAAAATAAAACTGCATATCGGAGAAGTTGTAATGTAAAATACGTTGGAAATCGTGTTGTTACCATCACATGTAAAGTTTGTAAGGCTAAGATTATCGCTAAACGATAATCATTATTATGTTGTTTAAACTTTGTATTTTTAATAAAAGTTATGGTTTGTATTGTAAAAACGAATGCAGTTTTCTTTGAAAAATGTCGCATATAGAGGTCAATACCTCGCGATGAAATCATATGTTATTATATTTGTTCTTATGGTTTAGGACGGGTTATGACATCGACCAAGTTCCAACGATTCACGAACTATTAAACGAATATGATTATATATGTATATGTGTATATATATTATAACTTGAAACGTAAACAAAATATTAGATTAAATACTTTATATGATTGTATCTGTTTCAAAATGTTTATCAATGGAATTAGAAGATAAGATCAAATGATTTAATTATCAGATATATTGAATTATGATTACAAGTCTCTGTTGAAAGGCCTACGTTGATTTGAGAAATCTTTCCATTTTAAGAATATTCAGAAAATGGTAAAGTGATTTATAAATAAGAACAAATTGTCAATCATTGAGAACCAGACAAAGGATAGTGAAAGATTGAATCTATTTAGTTTCAAACGTACAAAAATATTTTCAGTTTAAAAAGAACTTTATTATGAAAACGTATATAACTTTTATAAATATCTAGAACCACTTTTGACAACTCATTACTTAACTAGTATGATAAAGATAATGATATTTATATTTTATTTTATTAAATATATATAACGATTTAAATTAATATTATATATATTTATACGCGTATTATACGTACATAGTTTTATACTTTTACTATACTTAAACTTTACCTTTACTTTATTTTTACTTTACTTTAACTTTAATAATTCACTTTAATAATTCATACTTTAATAATTCACTTTAATAATTCATACTTTAATAATTCACTTTAATAATTCATACTTTAATAATTCATTTTAATAATTCATACTTTAATAATTCACTTTAATAATTCAAAAATCTATTATAAATAGAATTCAATAGGTTTCATTATTTCATAGAAACTTGAAAATATTTTTCTCTAAACTCTCTCAATCGATTTACATATATATATTTACTCCGTATTATTTCAAGATATTATTATTAGTATACATAAAATATTACGACGGAGTGCTGTCCGAGTGGTTTCGAAATTGTTTTTCGAGTAGGATAGGATTAAGGAAATTATGGGTTATAGCTATGGAGGTGATTGAGTATGGTTCATGGGTATGCTCGTGAGGTCAATATAGTGTTTATCATTTCCGTTGCGTCTACGTACCTTTCCTACAATATTGAATCTCAATATTGACACGTGAGTACTCATAATTTAACTTTTACATAGTAATAGTGTATCCCTGACTAGTGCTCGAGTATTTAGGATTATGCATGCTTGTACTTTTGATATTGCCCTTAGACAGGTTAGGTTGAATCCTGAATTAGTTACACTTATGGTTGAGATAAGGTATAAGATATGCATGTCCTTGGAAAGCTAGCGAAAAATTAAGAATTTTTCCTTTAGATATCGAATGGTTTCGATGAACGGATTAGAAGTTATAATCAATTGAATTTTTGATATTTTTATTAAAAATGATTATTATTATCGTCGTTTTTATCGTCGTTCTAGTTTTATCTTATTATTATGATTATTATTATCTTTATCAATAAAAGGGATTTATCATTAAAAATTGTTATTTTTTTTATTATTACTATCGTTATTATCGTTAAAGTTATAATTAGTATTATTATTATTATCCAATAATTATTATTATTATTATTATTATTATTAGTATTATTATTATTATTATTATTATTATTATTATTATTATTATCATTATTAATATATATATCATTATTTAAAAATGGTTAATGTTATTGTTATTATTATTATTACTATATTATCATTAAGATAATTATTAGTATTATCGTTAATAATGTTATAGTAACTATCATTATTAATATTAGTGTAATTAAAACAAATATTTGTAACACCTATTTATTTTGATTACTATTATTATCATTATTATGAACACGATATAAAATACGATTAAAAGCTATTAAACGAAACGATTAGGAAATAATGAGTAAGAGTATCATGATGAAATTAAAATATTATAAGATATTGATTTAGATAAAATTATCGTTCTTATTATTTTTATCATTACTATTATTATTAAAAGTATCGTTAGTATTAAAACTATCATTTAAACAAAAATTATCATTTTAATAGAAATGTCATTGTTACTATAAAATATCATTATTATTATTATTTTAAATAGAATTATTATTTTTAAGATAATATTAAAAATTATCGTAAATGTTAAAGTTATCATAATTAGAATTATCGTTTTATCATAATGTCATCTTAGTAATTATAAATATTGATATTTTTATAATAATAATTATTATTACAAAATAATACAACTTTTACTTACTATCATTATAGATATTATTTTATCAAATAAATATGTGATACAAACATATTTTACTACGTGTAATAACTTACTTTAATAATACCTATCATATTATCTTTATGATATTAAATGAACCCTATAAATTTTATTACTTAATATATATAAAAGTATATTTTATTATATAAATTTAATATAAAATTTTATTTATTAATAAATAAATTATATTATTTGCTCTAATAAATCTTTTAAAAATATTTAAAAATATAAAACGACGATATTTAAACTATATATTAATCATGTATAGATTTTTGGAAATTATTTTGAGTCAAATTTACTTTTGTTGACTTTTGCATATTAGTCTCGAGTATTAGGATTGTGGTACACTATGACTTGACCTAATTTGTTAGACAAATATTGACCAACACATAAATATATATAATTAATTTAGGTTCGTGAATCCGAGGCCAACCTTGCACTTGTTCAATGACGTTATATGTATTTTTACTATGAAATACAGTATGGTGAGTTTCATTTACCATTTTACCCTTTATATTTTTGGGACTGAGAATACATGCGCTTTTATAAATGTTTGACGAAATAGACACAAGTAATTGAAACTACATTCTATGGTTGAATTATCGAAATCGAATATGCCCATTTTAATTATAGTCTGGTAATCTAAGAATTAGGGAACAGACACCCTAATTGACGCGAATCCTAAAGATAGATCTATTGGGCCTAACAAACCCCATCCAAAGAACCGGATGCTTTAGTACTTCGAAATTTATATCATGTCCGAAGGAGGATCCCTGAATGATAGGGGATATTCTTATATGTATCTAGTTAATGTCGGTTACCAGGTGTTCACCATATGAATGATTATTTTTGTCTCTACGCATGGGACGTATATTTATGAGAACTGGAAATGAAATTCTTGTGGTCTATTAAAATGATGGAAATAAATGATTATGATAAACTAATAAACTCACCAACCTTTTGGTTGACACTTTAAAGCATGTTTATTCTCAGGTGTTAAAGAAATCTTCCGCTGTGCATTTGCTCATTTTAAAGATATTACTTGGAGTCTTTCATAGCATATTTCGAAGAACGTTGCATTCGAGTCATTGAGTTCATCAAAGATTATTATTAAATCAATTTATAGTTGGATAGTGGATATTATGAAATGGTATGCATGCCAGTCAATTTTCGATGTAAAGAAAGTTTGTCTTTTAAAAACGAATGCAATGTTTGTAAAATGTATCATATAGAGGTCAAATACCTCGCAATGTAATCAACTATTGTGAATCATTTATAATGTATATGAACGGGTCCTTTCAGTTGGTATCAGAGCGATGGTCTTAGCGAACTAGGTCTGCATTAGTGTGTCTAACTGATAAGTCGATAGGATGCATTAGTGAGTCTGGACTTCGACCGTGTCTGCATGTCAAAAGTTTTGCTTATCATTTTGTGTCGAAAATTAACTACTTATCATCCTTAGAAAATTACCTGCTTATCATTTTTAGTCTAAGACACGTCTTGCTGCATTGATTGCATGAATAGTGTATAGACAAAAATTCATATCTTAGCATATCTGCTAAATCATATCTTATCGTATCTGTTACTTTAAACTTTGCCTGACATATCCCGCAAAGTCCTTCGTAATCTACGAAATCTTTTGATCTATATATATATATATATATATATATATATATATATATATATATATATATATATATATATATATATATATATATATATATATATATATATATATATTCTATGTAATTAGAATACCATCCGTTAGCCAAAATCATTTCATATCGAAAAAAAAAATCCTTTATCCAATCGTACGAAATGGAATTCATCATCAGTTCAAGTCACTCAGATTCCGAAATGGAATCCCATTCAAGCTCCGAAAGCAGTGTGACCGGAATAGATCAACCAATCAGTCATCACCTATTCTGAATGAATTGGGGATGGGTTCGTAGCCTCCTCAATCATTGGAGACAAGAAGAAGGTGATCCCTTCCATCCACTACATTGCCCTCTTGACGAAGAACCTGAAGCACTTACCGGCGAACCTATCTGAAACACCATTTTCTCGCTCATTTCCAGAGTATCTCGTCACGATTATATATTACATCAAATTTTAGATTTTATTTATCCGCTCGTCCGAATCGACAATCACCCCGGTGTAATAGAAGAAGTCAACGAGCTTCGCGCTCGAGTAGTGGCTTTGGATAATATGGAGCAGAGATTACAAACACCAGCAGCAGCATCAGCAGCATAACTAGTACCACCATCATCAACGCCAACAGTACCATTACCACCTCCAACCATAACCGCGTCGTAAACCTCAACTTCACAATCTGTCCCACGAGCATCAACGTCATAAGAACCATAGATACCAAGGAGTACCAACAACAATAACTGACTAAGTATTAATTCATAACTTCATTAGAGAAACATTCCGCGGCGATTATGTAATCTCTAAAGTCTTAGAGATTATCTAATCTAGCCCTAACCATAAATCAGTTAAGCAAACCAAAATGATAGAAGGAAGAGTAGAAACCCTGACAAAAATGGTGTGTGATTAACAAGCTAAACTTGCTTTACCAACAGAATCAACAGTACCGTCAGCGTTACCAGCATCGTCAGTACAATCAACATCCGAATCAACAACACAGATAACATCACAAACTCCGTCAGTTCAAGAATCACTGTGGACATCATTACGAATCAATAACGTGTATATTGTATCAACGAGTTATGAAGAATTAACTCATTCCCTCTGAAGAAATTATATGTATATTATATATATATATATATATATATATATATATATATATATATATATATATACATATATATATATATATATATTGAAATAAATCTTTCCGTGCTAAGCTATTGTGTGTGAATCTTAACTACTCGGTTAATTCATATTACAAATATGCAATAATGTACGTCCTTCGGCCGCAACTTAACCAGCGTTAACTACAATCTCTGTCGCAATTCAACAAATTCCAATTCATAATAAATCAAGTATATATTTGATTTTACACTTTCATCATCGATGTACCCGAAACTTTTCAGATAACATCATTCGTACTTTGCGAAATTCACACGAATTCCATGAACCGAACATCATACATCAACAAATAACAAAGTATTGATTCATAATTTCAATGTCATTAAAGAAATACTGCGTAAAAGTTATGTACTTTTTAAAGCCTTTAGGGATTATTCAATTCTAGTTTCAATCGTAAATCAAATGAGTTTAATTTAACATTAACTCATTAAATCTATGTTACATCTGAAGAAAATATACATATATATATTTTCATAAAGACTGTAATAAAATTATTTTGTACAAAAATATTAATTGTGAAATTTTTTTTAATGGGTAGGTAATACCCGAGAGATATATAAATTCACAATTAATATGTTACATTCTTCGAATCTGATTCAGCAAATCATCCATTATACTCCCTACTTTCACAACAATATACATTCTTTTATAGAAATCAAAACAACCATACTCATTCAAAATTTAATTACATATTCTGATTTTGAAATCTCAAAATTCAACTTGAGATATGACCAAAATCATCACTCTTAGATCCTTACATCTTTCACAAGCTATATTTTGACTTCAAAACTGTGTTAGAACATCAAATGTATGTTAACGATTACAATATGTGTTCAAACCCTTCAAAAATTTCTGAAGACACTTCTAATGATGAGCAATCGAGATGATGATCCAACCACATGTTACCCACAGTTATGTACCCGAAAAACTCTTGAAACCAAAGTAAAAGTTTAAACAACGTATCCGCGTCAGATTCTTTGGCATTTATTAGCAAAAATAACTTTGCGACTCCTATTCAAAGTAGCCAGTTTTGTCACAGCTCCAGCAAGTCAACTTCGAATTTTCAGTCAGACTAACCTTATTATAACCTTGAGATATACACCATCGTTACTAGGAAACCTTTTACATTTCACCACATTATTAGCAGATGTACCAACAACTTCATTAACCTTTGACTTTAGCCTCTCCAAAAAGTCATTATAATTATTCATTGAAACCCCATCATTTACTCATTCGCATCTTGTAATGAGAATTGCCATACGAATCATTGGAAATTAGCAATCAGTATTTTGAAATCTCGTAGCATGTCTACGCCAACAGTTATATGTGTATATATAACGTCTATCTTCTGGACTTAATTTGAATGTGAAGTTTCTGAAAAACACTCCGAACTACGAATTGGTTCTCCGAAAAAAATGCTGATGAAGCAGCAAAAACTATAAACGACTTTAAACGGTAAAAGCTGGATGATAATGATGAAGTGTGCTGGCAAAGCACGGAAAAAGAGAAGTTTTGGAACTGGAAAATGGATTGAGCAAAGTAGGAAGGAGGCTGTGGACAAATTACAAAGATTGAACCTGACTTCAAAGGATCCAAATGATTCAGTACCTGCTGAAGTCATTAACGAATACCTTGCTCCTGACTCTAAACCCCTGCGGATAATATTCTTCATCATCCTCTGATATTAGAAATTCCAAAATATCATCATATCTTTCATTATAAATATCCTCCATATTTCTGAAGATATTTTCTTAATTTTTCTTATTAGAAATCATTTACCTCTTCGCGCTATCTGTATTACATCATAAAAGAAACTATTTTAGTTTCTAAATTCTGAAACATTCAAGTTTAAAATAGGAATATTTTGAAGTAGTGTTGGGAACTGAAGCATGAATTAGTATAATATAATGACACTTGATCAATGTGATTATATTACAGTAAGTCATGCTGAGTTTCTAAATGGAACGTGATGGTTCACAGATCATAACATCATCATGTGCCATGTTATACGACTCTTGTATTCTATTTAACCTCTAAAATATCAAGAAAATATTTCTTGATGATTCTGCCTTTTCTAAGGTATTCTAGTAATTTGACAAGTCAAGATCGTGCCATCACAATTTCCTTCCTAGAACATTAGCAATGTTCATTCTGAAATTCATATCTGTGAATTCTGGACCATTACAAGCGGTGCTTAATCGCAAGAAGAAGAAACAAAAGGACAAAACTCCGAAATAGAAATTGGGGTATAAATTGTAGCAAATAAAAGAGACAATTAACTGTGAATGATAATGATTATAGAAGACAGAAGCAGAGACTTTGAAATATAAGGGAACATATAAATCCCAACGACAAACCAGAAATTATAAACCATATATATCGATGCATATAGCAATATAAAGACAAGGGAGAACTAGAAACACTATAAACGCAAGAGTATAGTAGAAGTAAATAGATTCTTCCGGCGGTAGATGAAAAAGAAGAATGACCGATATGAAAGTTAGAAGTATATCGAGAATCGGAACTGGATGGAGCATATTGATGAATACTTTAAAATATGAGTTGAGGAGGAAAGAATAGAATGTGATGAAACATGTCTAGGAACTTAGAAATCAACAGATTTAACCCACACAATGGCAGAATAAGTGAATCAAACCCTCTAGTGAATATGTTAAGTTTTTTTTTTTTATTAATTTAGTCAAACCACAACTAAATCAAGTGTCATTAGATCAACACCTAGAGCTATTATTCACCACCTGGGTGATTTGGACTGAGAGAGAATCGGAGGAGCTCACTAGATCTGAGTGTGTGTAACAAATGAGAGGCTTAACCTAAAATGAAGAACATAAGACTTTATATACCCCTGCTATTGACTCACCCATACGATTCATTCATCACACGTACGAGTTGGCTTCATCAGCCGTACGGGTGATCACTCACTCATGTCTTCTCATTTAGGTTGTAATTGTGACTTAGCTCAGTATCAACCGTGCGTATGAGCCTGTCAGCCGTACTAGTGAGGCTTCACTTTTACGTCTGACTAAGTCTAACATAGTCAAACATCTAAATATCGTTCTTGCAGTTCCTGTAACCACATACAAACACGGATAGGATAATAACGAGCAATCATGGTGGCCTGTAAATTGTTGTACCTGCAATGGATGTAGGTAGATGTCTAGTGTAGTGACCCGAACTTTTCCATGTTTATATATATTAATTGAGATTGATATTTACATGATTAAATGTTTCCAACATGTTAAGCAATAAAACTTGTTAAGACTTGATTAATTGAAATATGTTTCATATAGACAATTGACCACCCAAGTTGACCGGTGATTCACGAACGTTAAAACTTGTAAAAACTATATGATGACATATATATGGATATATATATAGTTAACATGATAATATGATAAGTAAACATATCATTAAGTATATTAACAATCAACTACATATGTAAAAACAAGACTACTAACTTAATGATTTTTAAACGAGACATATATGTAACGATTATCGTTGTAAAGACATTTAATGTATATATATCATATTAAGAGATATTCATACATGATAATATCATGATAATATAATAATTTAAAATTTCATTTGATATTATAAACATTGGGTTAACAACATTTAACAAGATCGTTAACCTAAAGGTTTCAAAACAACATTTACATGTAACGACTAACGATGACTTAACGACTCAGTTAAAATGTATATACATGTAGTGTTTTAATATGTATTTATACACTTTTGAAAGACTTAAAGACACTTATCAAAATACTTCTACTTAACAAAAATGCTTACAATTACATCCTCGTTCAGTTTCATCAACAATTCTACTCGTATGCACCCGTATTCGTACTCGTACAATACACAGCTTTTAGATGTATGTACTATTGGTATATACACTCCAATGATCAGCTCTTAGCAGCCCATGTGAGTCACCTAACACATGTGGGAACCATCATTTGGCAACTAGCATGAAATATCTCATAAAATTACAAAAATATGAGTAATCATTCATGACTTATTTACATGAAAACAAAATTACATATCCTTTATATCTAATCCATACACCAACGACCAAAAACACCTACAAACACTTTCATTCTTCAATTTTCTTCATCTAATTGATCTCTCTCAAGTTCTATCTTCAAGTTCTAAGTGTTCTTCATAAATTCCAAAAGTTCTAGTTTCATAAAATCAAGAATACTTTCAAGTTTGCTAGCTCACTTCCAATCTTGTAAGGTGATCATCCAACCTCAAGAAATCTTTGGTTCTTACAGTAGGTTATTATTCTAATACAAGGTAATAATCATATTCAAGCTTTGGTTCAATTTCTATAACTATAACAATCTTATTTCAAGTGATGATCTTACTTGAACTTGTTTTCGTGTCATGATTCTGCTTCAAGAACTTCGAGCCATCCAAGGATCCATTGAAGCTAGATCCATTTTTCTCTTTTCCAGTAGGTTTATCCAAGGAAATTAAGGTAGTAATGATGTTCATAACATCATTCGACTCATACATATAAAGCTATCTTATTCGAAGGTTTAAACTTGTAATCACTAGAACATAGTTTAGTTAATTCTAAACTTGTTCGCAAACAAAAGTTAATCCTTCTAACTTGACTTTTAAAATCAACTACACACATGTTCTATATCTATATGATATGCTAACTTAATGATTTAAAACCTGGAAACACGAAAAACACCGTAAAACCGGATTTACGCCGTCGTAGTAACACCGCGGGCTGTTTTGGGTTAGTTAATTAAAAACTATGATAAACTTTGATTTAAAAGTTGTTATTCTAAGAAAATTATTTTTATTATGAACATGAAACTATATCCAAAAATTATGGTTAAACTCAAAGTGGAAGTATGTTTTCTAAAATGGTCATCTAGACGTCGTTTTTTCGACTGAAATGACTACCTTTACAAAAACGACTTGTAACTTATTTTTCCGACTATAAACCTATACTTTTTCTGTTTAGATTCATAAAATAGAGTTCAATATGAAACCATAGCAATTTGATTCACTTAAAACGGATTTAAAATGAAGAAGTTATGGGTAAAACAAGATTGGATAATTTTTCTCATTTTAGCTACGTGAAAATTGGTAACAAATCTATTCCAACCATAACTTAATCAACTTGTATTGTATATTATGTAATCTTGAGATACCATAGACACGTATACAATGTTTCGACCTATCATGTCGACACATCTATATATATTTCCGAACAACCATAGACACTCTATATGTGAATGTTGGAGTTAGCTATACAGGGTTGAGGTTGATTCCAAAATATATATAGTTTGAGTTGTGATCAATACTGAGATACGTATACACTGGGTCATGGATTGATTCAAGATAATATTTATCGATTTATTTCTGTACATCTAACTGTGGACAACTAGTTGTAGGTTACTAACGAGGACAGCTGACTTAATAAACTTAAAACATCAAAAGATATTAAAAGTGTTGTAAATATATTTTGAACATACTTTGATATATATGTATATATTGTTATAGGTTCGTGAATCAACCAGTGGCCAAGTCTTACTTCACGACGAAGTAAAAATCTGTGAAAGTGAGTTATAGTCCCACTTTTAAAATCTAATATTTTTGGGATGAGAATACATGCAGGTTTTATAAATGATTTACAAAATAGACACAAGTACGTGAAACTACATTCTATGGTTGAATTATCGAAATCGAATATGCCCCTTTTTATTAAGTCTGGTAATCTAAGAATTAGGGAACAGACACCCTAATTGACGCGAATCCTAAAGATAGATCTATCGGGCCCAACAAGCCCCATCAAAAGTACCGGATGCTTTAGTACTTCGAAATTTATATCATATCCGAAGGGTGTCCCGGAATGATGGGGATATTCTTATATATGCATCTTGTTAATGTCGGTTACCAGGTGTTCACCATATGAATGATTTTTATCTCTATGTATGGGATGTGTATTGAAATATGAAATCTTGTGGTCTATTATTATGATTTGATATATATAGGTTAAACCTATAACTCACCAACATTTTTGTTGACGTTTTAAGCATGTTTATTCTCAGGTGATTATTAAGAGCTTCCGCTGTCGCATACTTAAATAAGGACGAGATTTGGAGTCCATGCTTGTATGATATTGTGTAAAAACTGCATTCAAGAAACTTATTTTGTTGTAACATATTTGTATTGTAAACCATTATGTAATGGTCGTGTGTAAACAGGATATTTTAGATTATCCTTATTTGATAATCTACGTAAAGCTTTTTAAACCTTTATTGATGAAATAAAGGTTATGGTTTGTTTTAAAATGAATGCAGTCTTTGAAAAACGTCTCATATAGAGGTCAAAACCTCACAACGAAATCAATTAATATGGAACGTTTTTAATCAATAAGAACGGGACATTTCAGTTGGTATCCGAGCGTTGGTCTTAGAGAACTAGAAAATTTTCATTAGTGTGTCTTATCGAGTTTGTTAGGATGCATTAGTGATTCTGGACTTCGACCGTGTTTTCTTTAAAAATGATTGCTTAACATTTTTGTTGGAAACTATATATTTTTAACATATGAATATTATGTGATATATTAATCTCTTAACGTGTTTGATATTATGTGATAGATGTCTACCTCTAGAACAAGTCCCATTGACTCACCTAATAATAATGAAGAGTCAAATGTAAATTGGAATGATTCGTGGACTGATTCACAAGTTCCCGAAGAGGAACCGGAAGAAGAGTCGGAACCGGAAGAAGAATCGGAACCGGAAGAAGAATCGGAACCGGTGGGGGAAATAATAAAACGGTTAAGTAAAAGAGAATCCTCAACCAACCGACCAAGGTTAATTATGGTCAATGGTGTTTCCGCCAAGGAAGCAAAATATTGGGAGGATTACCAATTCTCCGATGAATCGGATTCCGACGAGAATTCCAATGATGTTATAGAAATTACCCCAACTGAATTTAAAAAGGCAAAAGAAAATAATAAGGGAAAGGGCATAAAAATAGAGAAATCTAATTCCAACCCCGATGAACTTTATATGTATCGTCAACCCCCGAAGTCCTTAAGTTGTAACAATGACCCGGGAACCTCTAAACCACCAGGTTTTTCTAAACCAATGTGGACAACGACGGCTCGTATTAGGGGAACATCATATATCCCTAGAAACTTGGCAAAACGAACCAAAACCGAAGAAGAAGAAACGAGCGAGTCGGAATAAGATAGTTGTATTCGTGTGGTGTAATATATGTAATATAGTGTTCTTATGCTTTATGATATATGTAAAAATTGCTTGTATTAATAAGTATTTTTTTTATGAATCTAACTCTTGTCTATTTTACAGTTTAAAAACACAAAATGGATAGACAACCCAATATTTTAAGAGACCTACCCGGAGACATGATTGATGAAATCTTGTCTAGAGTCGGCCAGAATTCCTCAGCACAACTATTTAAGGCGAGATCAGTTTGTAAGACATTCGAAGAACGTTCCAAGAATGTCTTGGTTTATAAGAGACTTTCGTTTGAAAGATGGGGGATAGCACATTGGGAAACCCATAAGTTACGATGTGTTTACTTTGACGCATATATTGCGGGGAACCCAAATGCTATTTTACGCAACGGGTTAAGAAATTATTTTGACTCAATATATCCGAATATTGGACTTCGTGATTTAGAAAAAGCGGCTAACATGCAACATAAATAAGCATGTTATGCTTACGGATTAGTAATGTTCGCTTCTCACCAAAGTGAGAACAAGAACATCGGGCTACAACTATTAAACAAAACGTTTCCACAAGTGACGGAGTCGGTAATTGGGGTAAGAAATGAGGTTTTTAGATTGTTACGGGACTGTTGGACATTACGTAACCCTCGTCCCTTTGACGACGTTACAACACGCTGTCTTATCAACGGCCATAACGGTTATGTTGCACAAGACCAAGGATGGGAAGTAGTCCTAGTAAAACCAGAATGCATGACTTGTTTCTGGACGTATGAATTACGTGTCTTTATTGCCTTTGCTGAACGACTTGTGTACTAGCTAGAATTATCTTCACAACTATCTTGTATCAAAGTTATTGTGTGCTATATTTCATGCTTTATGTAAAATAAGCGGTATTGTAAGTTTGTAAAATATTGTATAAAAGTTTGAACGCGAAATATTATTATAATCAGTTTTTCATATAGAATTGTAGTAGTTGAATTGTATATTAGCTACTAAGTATGAACTTAACGGGTAGGTACTACCCGAATTTAAACTTATAAAACGCTAATATGAAGAAAAAGCTTTTATAAATGAGTTCATATTATGCTACGAAATACTATTAACTACTCTTAATATTCTGTATGATTAACTTGTTCCATTTGACTATTTTGAAGGAAATGGCACCGACTACTCGACACACCGTGAATATGAATGAAGAGGAATTCCGTACTTTTCTAGCTTCAAACATAGCCGCAGTACAGGCTGCGCTACATACCAACAATAACCTTGGATCTAGCAGTACAGGAAATCGTGTAGGATGCACCTACAAAGAATTCACTGCCTGCAAACCTTTGGAATTTGATGGAACCGAAGGACCGATCGGATTGAAACGGTGGACCGAGAAGGTCGAATCGGTGTTTGCCATAAGTAAGTGTACTGAAGAGGACAAAGTGAAGTACGCTACGCATACCTTCACAGGTTCTGCATTAACATGGTGGAATACCTATCTAGAGCAGGTGGGACAAGACGATGCGTACGCACTACCGTGGTCAGCATTCAAGCACTTGATGAACGAGAAGTACCGTCCCAGAACCGAGGTCAATAAGCTGAAGACAGAACTTAGAGGGTTACGAACCCAAGGATTAGATATTACCATGTACGAAAGACGATTCACAGAATTGTGCCTATTGTGTCCGGGAACATTCGAAGATGAGGAAGAGAAGATCGACGCGTTTGTGAAAGGATTACCGGAAAGAATCCAAGAAGATATAAGTTCACACGAGCCCGCCTCCATACAACAGGCATGTAGAATGGCTCACAAACTAGTGAACCAGATTGAAGAAAGAATTAAAGAACAGACTGCTGAAGAGGCCAATGTGAAGCAAGTCAAAAGAAAGTGGGAGGAAAACGGTGATAAGAATCACCAATACAACAACAACAGCAATTAAAACAATAATCGCAACAATTATCCCAACAATCGCAACATCAATCGCAACTACAACAAACGGCCCAACAATAACAACAACAACAACAACAACAACAACAACAGCAACTACAACAATCATCCCAACAACAATAATAACCGCAACAACAACAACAATCAGAAGCAGCTATGCCAAAGGTGTGAAAAGAATCACTCGGGGTTCTGCACCAAATTTTGCAACAAGTGTAAAAGAAATGGTCATAGCGCGGCGAAGTGTGAGGTCTACGGACCAGAGGTTAATAGAACGAAAGGAACAAATGGTGTCGGAACGAGTAATGGCGGAGCAAGTAGTGTCGGAGCAAGTTATGCCAATGTAGTTTGTTATAAATGTGGAAAACCGGGCCACATTATTAGAAATTGCCCGAACCAGGAGAACACGAATGGACAAGGCGGCGGAAGAGTTTTCAATATTAATGCGGCAGAGGCACAAGAAGACCCGAAGCTTGTTACGGGTACGTTTCTTATTGACAATAAATCTGCTTACGTTTTATTTGATTTGGGTGCGGATAGAAGCTATATGAGTAGAGATTTTTGTGCTAAATTAAGTTGTCCATTGACGCCTTTGGATAGTAAATTTTTTACTCGAATTAGCAAATGGTAAATTAATTTCAGCAGATAATATATGTCGGAATCGAGAAATTAAACTGGTTAGCGAAACATTTAAGATTGATTTGATACCAGTAGAGTTAGGGAGTTTTGATGTGATAATCGGTATGGACTGGTTGAAAGAAGTGAAAGCAGAGATCGTTTGTTACAAAAATGCAATTCGCATTATACGAGAAAAAGGAAAACCCTTAATGGTGTACGGAGAAAAGGGCAACACGAAGCTACATCTTATTAGTAATTTGAAGGCACAAAAACTAATAAGAAAAGGTTGCTATGCTGTTCTAACACACGTCGAGAAAGTACAAACTGAAGAAAAGAGCATCAATGATGTTCCCATTGCAAAAGAATTTCCCGATGTATTTCCGAAAGAATTACCGGGATTACCCCCACATCGATCCGTTGAATTTCAAATAGATCTTGTACCAGGAGCTGCACCAATAGCTCGTGCTCCTTACAGACTTGCACCCAGCGAGATGAAAGAACTGCAAAGCCAATTACAAGAACTTTTAGAGTGTGGTTTCATTCGACCAAGCACATCACCGTGGGGAGCTCCTGTTTTGTTTGTCAAGAAGAAAGATGGTACATTCAGGTTGTGTATCGACTACCGAGAGTTGAACAAACTTACCATCAAGAACCGCTACCCACTATCGAGAATCGACGACTTATTTGATCAACTACAAGGCTCGTCTGTTTATTCAAAGATTGACTTACGTTCCGGGTATCATCAAATGCAGGTGAAAGAAGATGATATTCCAAAGACTGCTTTCAGAACACGTTACGGTCATTACGAGTTTATGGTCATGCCGTTTGGTTTAACTAATGCACCAGCTGTGTTCATGGACCTTATGAACCGAGTGTGTGGACCATACCTTGACAAGTTTGTCATTGTTTTCATTGATGACATACTTATTTACTCAAAGAATGACCAAGAAAACGGTGAACATTTGAGAAAGGTGTTAGAAGTATTGAGGAAGGAAGAATTGTACGCTAAGTTTTCAAAGTGTGCATTTTGGTTGGAAGAAGTTCAATTCCTCGGTCACATAGTGAACAAAGAAGGTATTAAGGTGGATCCGGCAAAGATAGAAACTGTTGAAAAGTGGAAAACCCCGAAAACTCCGAAATACATACGCCAGTTTTTAGGACTAGCTGGTTACTACAGAAGGTTCATCCAAGACTTTTCCAGAATAGCAAAACCCTTGACTGCATTAACGCATAAAGGGAAGAAATTTGAATGGAATGATGAACAAGAGAAAGCGTTTCAGTTATTGAAGAAAAAGCTAACTACGGCACCTATATTGTCATTGCCTGAAGGGAATGATGATTTTGTGATTTATTGTGACGCATCAAAGCAAGGTCTCGGTTGTGTATTAATTCAACGAACGAAGGTGATTGCTTATGCGTCTAGACAATTGAAGATTCACGAACAAAATTATACGACGCATGATTTGGAATTAGGCGCGGTTGTTTTTGCATTAAAGACTTGGAGGCACTACTTATATGGGGTCAAAAGTATTATATATACCGACCACAAAAGTCTTCAACACATATTTAATCAGAAACAACTGAATATGAGGCAGCGTAGGTGGATTGAATTATTGAATGATTATGACTTTGAGATTCGTTACCACCCGGGGAAGGCAAATGTGGTAGCCGATGCCTTGAGCAGGAAGGACAGACAACCCATTCGAGTAAAATCTATGAATATAATGATTCATAATAACCTTACTACTCAAATAAAGGAGGCGCAACAAGGAGTTTTAAAAGAGGGAAATTTAAAGGATGAAATACCCAAAGGATCGGAGAAGCATCTTAATATTTGGGAAGACGGAACCCGGTATAGGGCTGAAAGGATTTGGGTACCAAAATTTGGAGATATGAGAGAAATGGTACTTAGAGAAGCTCATAAAACCAGATACTCAATACATCCTGGAATGGGGAAGATGTACAAGGATCTCAAGAAACATTTTTGGTGGCCGGGCATGAAAGCCGATGTTGCTAAATACGTAGGAGAATGTTTGACGTGTTCTAAGGTCAAAGCTGAGCATCAGAAACCATCAGGTCTACTTCAACAACCCGAAATCCCGGAATGGAAATGGGAAAACATTACCATGGATTTCATCACTAAATTGCCAAGGAATGCAAGTGGTTTTGATACTATTTGGGTAATAGTTGATCGTCTCACCAAATCAACACACTTCCTGTCAATAAGAGAAGATGACAAGATGGAGAAGTTAGCACGACTGTATTTGAAGGAAGTCGTCTCCAGACATGGAATACCAATCTCTATTATCTCTGATAGGGATGGCAGATTTATTTCAAGATTCTGGCAGACATTACAGCAAGCATTAGGAACTCGTCTAGACATGAGTACTGCCTATCATCCACAAACCGATTGGCAGAGCGAAAGGACGATACAAACGCTTGAAGACATGCTACGAGCATGTGTTATTGATTTCGGAAACAGTTGGGATCGACATCTACCATTAGCAGAATTTTCCTACAACAATAGCTACCATTCAAGCATTGAGATGGCGCCGTTTGAAGCACTTTATGGTAGAAAGTGCAGGTCTCCAATTTGTTGGAGTGAAGTGGGGGATAGACAGATTACGGGTCCGGAGATTATACAAGAAACTACCGAGAAGATCATCCAAATTCAACAACGGTTGAAAACCGCCCAAAGTCGACAAAAGAGCTACGCTGACATTAAAAGAAAAGATATAGAATTTGAAATTAGAGAGATGGTCATGCTTAAAGTTGCACCTTGGAAAGGCGTTGTTCGATTTGGTAAACGAGGGAAATTAAATCCAAGGTATATTGGACCATTCAAGATTATTGATCGTGCCGGACCAGTAGCTTACCGACTTGAGTTACCTCAACAACTCGTGGCTGTACATAACACTTTCCACGTCTCGAATTTGAAGAAATGTTTTGCTAAAGAAGATCTCACTATTCCGTTAGATGAAATCCAAATCAACGAAAAACTTCAATTCATCGAAGAACCCGTCGAAATAATGGATCGTGAGGTTAAAAGACTTAAGCAAAACAAGATACCAATTGTTAAGGTTCGATGGAATGCTCGTAGAGGACCCGAGTTCACCTGGGAGCGTGAAGATCAGATGAAGAAGAAATACCCGCATCTATTTCCAGAAGATTAGTCAACACCTTCAACAGCTTAAAATTTCGGGACGAAATTTATTTAACGGGTAGGTACTGTAGTGACCCGAACTTTTCCATGTTTATATATATTAATTGAGATTGATATTTACATGATTAAATGTTTCCAACATGTTAAGCAATCAAACTTGTTAAGACTTGATTAATTGAAATATGTTTCATATAGACAATTGACCACCCAAGTTGACCGGTGATTCACGAACGTTAAAACTTGTAAAAACTATATGATGACATATATATGGATATATATATAGTTAACATGATAATATGATAAGTAAACATATCATTAAGTATATTAACAATCAACTACATATGTAAAAACAAGACTACTAACTTAATGATTTTTAAACGAGACATATATGTAACGATTATCGTTGTAAAGACATTTAATGTATATATATCATATTAAGAGATATTCATACATGATAATATCATGATAATATAATAATTTAAAATCTCATTTGATATTATAAACATTGGGTTAACAACATTTAACAAGATCGTTAACCTAAAGGTTTCAAAACAACATTTACATGTAACGACTAACGATGACTTAACGACTCAGTTAAAATGTATATACATGTAGTGTTTTAATATGTATTTATACACTTTTGAAAGACTTAAATACACTTATCAAAATACTTCTACTTAACAAAAATGCTTACAATTACATCCTCGTTCAGTTTCATCAACAATTCTACTCGTATGCACCCGTATTCGTACTCGTACAATACACAGCTTTTAGATGTATGTACTATTGGTATATACACTCCAATGATCAGCTCTTAGCAGCCCATGTGAGTCACCTAACATATGTGGGAACCATCATTTGGCAACTAGCATGAAATATCTCATAAAATTACAAAAATATGAGTAATCATTCATGACTTATTTACATGAAAACAAAATTACATATCCTTTATATCTAATCCATACACCAACGACCAAAAACACCTACAAACACTTTCATTCTTCAATTTTCTTCATCTAGTTGATCTCTCTCAAGTTCTATCTTCAAGTTCTAAGTGTTCTTCATAAATTCCAAAAGTTCTAGTTTCATAAAATCAAGAATACTTTCAAGTTTGCTAGCTCACTTCCAATCTTGTAAGGTGATCATCCAACCTCAAGAAATCTTTGGTTCTTACAGTAGGTTATCATTCTAATACAAGGTAATAATCATATTCAAGCTTTGGTTCAATTTCTATAACTATAACAATCTTATTTCAAGTGATGATCTTACTTGAACTTGTTTTCGTGTCATGATTCTGCTTCAAGAACTTCGAGCCATCCAAGGATCCATTGAAGCTAGATCCATTTTTCTCTTTTCCAGTAGGTTTATCCAAGGAAATTAAGGTAGTAATGATGTTCATAACATCATTCGACTCATACATATAAAGCTATCTTATTCGAAGGTTTAAACTTGTAATCACTAGAACATAGTTTAGTTAATTCTAAACTTGTTCGCAAACAAAAGTTAATCCTTCTAACTTGACTTTTAAAATCAACTACACACATGTTCTATATCTATATGATATGCTAACTTAATGATTTAAAACCTGGAAACACGAAAAACACCGTAAAACCGGATTTACGCCGTCGTAGTAACACCGCGGGCTGTTTTGGGTTAGTTAATTAAAAACTATGATAAACTTTGATTTAAAAGTTCTTATTCTGAGAAAATTATTTTTATTATGAACATGAAACTATATCCAAAAATTATGGTTAAACTCAAAGTGGAAGTATGTTTTCTAAAATGGTCATCTAGACGTCGTTCTTTCGACTGAAATGACTACCTTTACAAAAACGACTTGTAACTTATTTTTCCGACTATAAACCTATACTTTTTCTGTTTAGATTCATAAAATAGAGTTCAATATGAAACCATAGCAATTTGATTCACTTAAAACGGATTTAAAATGAAGAAGTTATGGGTAAAACAAGATTGGATAATTTTTCTCATTTTAGCTACGTGAAAATTGGTAACAAATCTATTCCAACCATAACTTAATCAACTTGTATTGTATATTATGTAATCTTGAGATACCATAGACACGTATACAATGTTTCGACCTATCATGTCGACACATCTATATATATTTCGGAACAACCATAGACACTCTATATGTGAATGTTGGAGTTAGCTATACAGGGTTGAGGTTGATTCCAAAATATATATAGTTTGAGTTGTGATCAATACTGAGATACGTATACACTGGGTCGTGGATTGATTCAAGATAATATTTATCGATTTATTTCTGTACATCTAACTGTGGACAACTAGTTGTAGGTTACTAACGAGGACAGCTGACTTAATAAACTTAAAACATCAAAAGATATTAAAAGTGTTGTAAATATATTTTGAACATACTTTGATATATATGTATATATTGTTATAGGTTCGTGAATCAACCAGTGGCCAAGTCTTACTTCCCGACGAAGTAAAAATCTGTGAAAGTGAGTTATAGTCCCACTTTTAAAATCTAATATTTTTGGGATGAGAATACATGCAGGTTTTATAAATGATTTACAAAATAGACACAAGTACGTGAAACTACATTCTATGGTTGAATTATCGAAATCGAATATGCCCCTTTTTATTAAGTCTGGTAATCTAAGAATTAGGGAACAGACACCCTAATTGACGCGAATCCTAAAGATAGATCTATCGGGCCCAACAAGCCCCATCCAAAGTACCGGATGCTTTAGTACTTCGAAATTTATATCATATCCGAAGGGTGTCCCGGAATGATGGGGATATTCTTATATATGCATCTTGTTAATGTCGGTTACCAGGTGTTCACCATATGAATGATTTTTATCTCTATGTATGGGATGTGTATTGAAATATGAAATCTTGTGGTCTATTATTATGATTTGATATATATAGGTTAAACCTATAACTCACCAACATTTTTGTTGACGTTTTAAGCATGTTTATTCTCAGGTGATTATTAAGAGCTTCCGCTGTCGCATACTTAAATAAGGACGAGATTTGGAGTCCATGCTTGTATGATATTGTGTAAAAACTGCATTCAAGAAACTTATTTTGTTGTAACATATTTGTATTGTAAACCATTATGTAATGGTCGTGTGTAAACAGGATATTTTAGATTATCATTATTTGATAATCTACGTAAAGCTTTTTAAACCTTTATTGATGAAATAAAGGTTATGGTTTGTTTTAAAATGAATGCAGTCTTTGAAAAACGTCTCATATAGAGGTCAAAACCTCGCAACGAAATCAATTAATATGGAACGTTTTTAATCAATAAGAACGGGACATTTCATCTAGGGACTTGTATAAAATGCATCAACAGAAGGTGTGAGTTGTAAGGAAACGAAGGAGGTGAATTTATAAGAAAATCTCCGACAGAACAATTAAAATGGACGATCGCATTTAAAGCGGATCCTAATTCCCTTGATTACCAGAGAGTCAAATCTTATTAAGAAGATTTTCTTCAAATCCCTTGAAATCTGGGAATCAATCATATCTACGTCAAATGATAAGATGAATCTATACTTACTCATTTCACTCTTCTATGTTAGCTTCATTCGTACTCTTCATATAAATGGATTATTTATCCAAATTATTCGCTGATGATAAAACTCTAATTTTCAGCCCGTATGCATCATGAAAACATACTTATTATCATTCACAACCTTTCCACTCAAATTTCGGGACGAAATTTCTTTAACGAGTAGGTACTGTGACAACCCGGAAATTTTCAACCAAATTTAAACTTTAATCTTTATATGTTTCCAACACAATAAGCAATATTTGTTAAGTTAAATTTCAAGAATTTTAAACTATGTTCATACATTCATTCAACCTCGACCAAGTTCCAACGATTCATGAACCATTAAACGAATATGATTATATATGTATATGTGTATATATATTATAACTTAAAACGTAAACAAAATATTAGATTAAATACTTTATATGATTGTATCTGTTTCAAAATGTTTATCAATGGAATTAGAAGATAAGATCAAATGATTGAATTACCAGATATATTGAATTATGATTACAAGTCTCTGTTGAAAGGCCCACGTTGATTTGAGAAATCTTTCCATTTTAACAATATTCAGAAAATGGTAAAGTGATTTATAAATAAGAACAAATTGTCAATCATTGAGAATCAGACAAAGGATATTGGAAGATTGAATCTCATAAAGACTCGATTGATCTATTTAGTTTCAAACGTACAAAAACATTTTCAGTTTAAAAAGAACTTTATTATTAAAACGTATATAACTTTTATAAATATCTAGAACCACTTTTGACAACTCATTACTTAACTAGTATGATAAAGATAACGATATTTATATTTTATTTTATTAAATATATATAACGATTTAAATTAATATTATATATATTTATACGCGTATTATACGTATATAGTTTTATACTTTTACTATACTTAAACTTTACATTTACTTTATTTTTACTTTACTTTAACTTTAATAATTCACTTTAATAATTCATACTTTAATAATTCACTTTAATAATTCAAACTTTAATAATTCACTTTAATAATTCATACTTTAATAATTCACTTTAATAATTCATACTTTAATAATTTACTTTAATAATTCAAAAATCTATTATAAATAGAATTCAATAGGTTTCATTATTTCATAGAAACTTGAAAATATTTTTCTCTAAACTCTCTCAATCGATTTACATATATATATTTACTCCGTATTATTTCAAGATATTATTAGTATACATAAAATATTACGACGGAGTGCTGTCCGAGTGGTTTCGAAATTGTTTTTCGAGTAGGATAGGATTAAGGAAATTATGGGTTATAGCTATGGAGGTGATTGAGTATGGTTCATGGGTATGCTCGTAAGGTCAATATAGTGTTTATCATTTTCGTTGCGTCTACGTACCTTTCCTGCAATATTGAATCTCAATATTGATACGTGAGTACTCATAATTTAACTTTTACATACTAATAGTGTATCCCTGACTAGTGCTCGAGTATTTAGGATTATGCATGCTAGTACTTTTGATATTGCCCTTAGACAGGTTAGGTTGAATCCTGAATTAGTTACACTTGCGGTTGAGATAAGGTATAAGATATGCATGTTCTTGGAAAGCTAGCGAAAAATTAAGAACTTTTCCTTTAGATATCGAATGGTTTCGATGAACGGATTAGAAGTTATAATCAATTGAATTTTCGATATTTTTATTAAAAATGATTATTATTATCGTAGTTTTTATCGTCGTTCTAATTTTATCTTATTATTATGATTATTATTATCTTTATCAATAAAAGGGATTTATCATTAAAAATTGTTATTTTTTTTATTATTACTATCGTTAAAGTTATAATTAGTATTATTATTATTATCCAATAATTATTATTATTATTATTATTATTATTAGTATTATTATTATTATTATCATTATTAATATATATATATATCATTATTTAAAAATGGTTAATGTTATTGTTATTATTATTATTACTATATTATCATTAAGATAATTATTAGTATTATCGTTAATAATGTTATAGTAACTATCATTATTAATATTAGTGTAATTAAAACAAATATTTGTAACACCTATTTATTTTGATTACTATTATTATCATTATTATGAACACGATATAAAAGACGATTAAAAGCTATTAAACGAAACGATTAGGAAATAATGAGTAAGAGTATCATGATGAAATTAAAATATTATAAGATATTGATTTAGATAAAATTATCGTTCTTATTATTTTTATCATTACTATTATTATTAAAAGTATCATTAGTATTAAAACTATCATTTAAACAAAAATTATCATTTTAATAGAAATGTCATTGTTACTATAAAATATCATTATTATTATTATTTTAAATAGAATTATTATTTTTAAGATAATATTAAAAATTATCGTAAATATTAAAGTTATCATAATTAGAATTATCGTTTTATCATAATGTCATCTTAGTAATTATAAATATTGATATTTTTATAATAATAATTATTATTACAAAATAATACAACTTTTACTTACTATCATTATAGATATAATTTTATCAAATAAATATGTGATACAAACATATTTTACTACGTGTAATAACTTACTTTAATAATACCTATCATATTATCTTTATGATATTAAATGAACCGTATAAATTTTATTACTTAATATATATAAAAGTATATTTTATTATATAAATTTAATATAAAATTTTATTTATTAATAAATAAATTATATTATTTACTCTAATAAATCTTTTAAAAATATTTAAAAATATAAAACGACGATATTTAAACTATATATTAATCATGTATAGATTTTTGGAAATTATTTTGAGTCAAATTTACTTTTGTTGACTTTTGCATATTAGTCTCGAGCATTAGGATTGTGGTACACTATGACTTGACCTAATTTGTTAGACAAATATTGACCAACACATAAATATATATAATTAATTTAGGTTCGTGAATCTGAGGCCAACCTTGCACATGTTCAATGACGTTATATGTATTTTTACTACAAAATACAGTATGATGAGTTTCATTTGCCATTTTACCCTTTATATATTTGGGACTGAGAATACATGCGCTTTTATAAATGTTTGACGAAATAGACACAAGTAATTGAAACTACATTCTATGGTTGAATTATCGAAATGTTTGACGAAATGTTTGTCTCTACGCATGTGACGTATATTTATGAGAACTGAAAATGAAATTCTTATGGTCTATTAAAATGATGGAAATAAATGATTATGATAAACTAATGAACTCACCAACCTTTTGGTTGACACTTTAAAGCATGTTTATTCTCAGGTGTTAAAGAAATCTTCCGCTGTGCATTTGCTCATTTTAAAGATATTACTTGGAGTCTTTCATAGCATATTTCGAAGAACGTTACATTCGAATCATTGAGTTCATCAAAGATTATTATTAAATCAATTTATAGTTGGATAGTGGATATTATGAAATGGTATGCATGCCTGTCAATTTTTGATGTAAAGAAAGTTTGTCTTTTAAAAACGAATGCAATGTTTGTAAAATGTATCATATAGAGGTCAAATACCTCGCAATGTAATCGACTATTGTGAATCGTTTATAATGTATATGAACGGGTCCTTTCAGACTAAGCGTCCGAGTGTGAGCACGGGTGGTACGCGAACGGGTATACCAGATTCTAGTACGTCTCGATGTTACAATTGTGGCGTGAGGGGTCACAAGTCGTGGGAATGTTCGGTGCCAAAGGGTGATGGCATGGTGTGCTTCAATTGCCAAGAAGAAGGACATCGTAAGTCAGAATGTCCCAAGTTAGCTGGGACGGGTGCGGCAAGGAGACGTTAAGGTACATTTCATTTTAATAAATATGTCATTTGATTATTTATTAAGTGCCGTTTGTGTTTGAGTTGTAAAATGCCTTGTGTTGTGCATATTGTTGTTATGGGTGACGTTCCTAATGAAAGTACCCTATGGTGACGTTTGATTAACGGGCGAAGGGCGTAAAACTTGGTGCAACCAAGCATTCCTTAGTATTTGAGAAATGTTTCTACCAAGCCATGGAAATGTGTTTTGGTGTTCGATTGTTAAGTGCGTGTTCGCTTGTGTGTTGGAGTTGATGAACCATGAGGTTCAACGGGTGGGATGAAACCCTTGAGATCGAGTGTTTTGAATCTCGATGTATCTTGGTAATGGAGTTTATATGATGCGACATTAGGTGCCTTTTTTATACCTACTAGCGTGGTGTTCAACTCCGATTGTGTTGCGGTTACATTGTACTTAGGATACCGAAGTGAAACCCTTAGGTACATGAGTGATCGGGTGAAAGTTGACAAACTATAGCAATTGGATGATTGCGAGGGTATAGTTTGTGTAATCGTGGTACACTTTTCGTTTGAAGTGTTTAAGGATAGGTTAAAATCCTTCGTATGCTCAAGGTTGGAGCAAGTTATGGTGATGGGTCGTGTGAGCCCAATTGTTGGTAAAGTCTACCTTTGGTAGCATTGTACGGTTGTACGAGTTGTGGATATGGAACGTAGTTCCAAGTGGGGGAGTTGCACTCCCGCACGAGCAGGTTTTTAGTTTGAGACTTCGGATGATACTTTTGGTAGATCCGGAAGTTTGCGTTGGGACCTAGTTTTGGTCGATTTGTGGTAAAGTACTATTTTGGTTAAATTGTACTTATGGTTTTGGATGTAAGTTACCACCGAGGTGGTAATGTGGTAAATCTCGTTGAGAGATAAAGGACGTGTTTGGCGAGCAAGGTGAAATCCCTCGGTTAAGGGATGTGCGTATCGGATTTTCTTCTAGAGAATTATTGTTTTGTACCTATGTTTGATATAGGTAGTTCTTGCTCGATTGTGGGAATGGTTAGTGGTATCCGTTAGGATTCACTATGGCGTGGCAGAGCGCGATGTTACGCTACTCGTTGTTTGAGGCCAAGAGGGCGTTGATTGGTGAAGCATGACCTTCGGGGTCCGCTGACTTCATCATGGTATTGTTGATTGGTGAAGCATGACCTTCGGGGTCCGCTGAGTTCATCATGGGAGTACGTGATTGGTGGAGCATGACATTCGGGGTCCGCTGACTTCATCACAGGCGTAGTGCTATATCGGTGAAGCATGACTTTCGGGGTCCGCTGACTTCATCCGGTGTTGAGATTGGTGAAGCATGACCTTCGGGGTCCGCTGACTTCATTATGGGAGTGGATCGCGTGTGGTTTCGGATTCACGATGACGCGTGTGGTTTCGGTCATCTTATTGTGGAAGTGAATCTCGTGTAGTTTGGATTCACAAATGACTCGTGTGTTTTCGATCATGGTATTGAGGAGTGAGTCTCGTGTAGTTCGGATTCACAAATGACTCGTGTAGTTCAGTCATTCCTCTGGGATAGTGACTCTCGTGTAGTTCGGATTCACTAAGGCGCGTGTAGTTCGGCCAATCCCGATTGTTGTTGAGGTGAACGTAGTGAGTCGCGTGTGGTTTCGGATTCACTAAGGCGCGTGTAGTTTTCGGCCAGCCTTCGTGTTGTGTGATCTATCGGTTGTTTTATACACCGATGGTGGGGTCGTAAGGACCGTGATGTTAATCTGTTGGTTATTTTATACACCAATGGTGGGGTCGTAAGGACCGTGTTGTGTGATCGATCGGTTGTTTTATACACTGATGGTGGGGTCGTAAGGACCATGTCGTTTGATCTATTGGTTATTTTATACGCCAATGGTGGGGTCGTGAGGACCATGTTGTATGATTAGTGATGCGATAGCCGTGTTTCGCTCACATGATGTTACGGGTGTGACAATAGTCGATTTTGTACACCTTAGGATTTGCGTTTCCATAGTCGTTTTGGGCGCTATCGGTTCTAGCCGTTGGATCATGATGTTACGGTAATTGCGTATGGATCGTATTGCACACTACAAGGGATGTTTAGTGGTAAGTGTTATCCGTAAGGATTTACTTCTTCTCAGTCTTCTTCGGTTTAGATGGTTGACCTTAAGTTTGGTATGTGGTTACTTTAGCATTGTACTTGGTAATGGTATGCTAAGGGTTGATATCTCGGGTAGAGATTGGATGAGTTTTCCAGATGCGAGGGAATGAGCAGGGTTTTAGTGCTCGGATTGTAGACTAGATAAATCGCGGGTGACGATTTAGTTGTTAAAGGTAAGTGGGGAAGAATTGTCTAAGAAAGTTCGGATTGGGATATGATTGAGGACCGTTGAGTGGGTCCGGATTGGTTAAGTGGTGAAGATCACGAGGACATGATCGATTTTAAGTGGGGGAGACTTGTAAGACCAGGATTCTGATTCTGCCCAGTCGCGCGCCGCGCGGGGTTATGGCGCGCCGCGCCATATGTCGCTGGCAGACCCCTTTTGTTATTTTAGAGTTTTTAAAAGGGCATTTTGGTCTTTTTGCGTTTGAGCCAGATTTGAGGACTTAACCTCCTCCACCCATTTCATTTATTCATTTCTTTTTCCTTTTCTTTTCATTTTCTCTCTAAAACTCAAACACCCCATTTGATTCTAAGGGATTTTTGGAAAGGAAGAAGCGAGTTTTGATCTTTGGCGTAGTAGACAAGTTTGTTCCCTCGTTCTTAGCTACGCGGTGATACTAGTGGTAAGCTCTAACTCCGAATTTCGTTTTTGTGTTCATCATTCAAATTTGGGCTTTTGATTGTATGATTCATAGATGGAACCCATTTAGTTGTTAATTAAAGATTAACACCAAGATTCGGGTTTATAAGTGTTAAAGGCGGGTTTTGGGTTGGTTAATGATTTAACCATGTTTAAGACTTGTAAATGGTGTATAATCACTAGTATTAGTGATTATTGATGATTTGGAGACCTTTAGGGTTCTTGTGGTTGACTAATTTTGACTAGAGTCAAAATTAGGGTTTGTTGATGATTATGACCCGAATGTCGATTCGATGAGGTTTATAAACTTAAAATGGATTAAGTTGAAGTATAAAACCGAGTTAAATATGTTTTGGTGTCAAAACTTGTAATTGGTGAGATTTTGACTTTATGGGTCAAAATTAGGGTTTATGGGTGATTTGGAGAACGAAAAGTGTTTAACACTTGTGTTCGGGTTTAATTGGCATATTAGGACCATTATCACTTGTGTTAGTGATTATTGGTTAGTTGGGCACGGTTTGTACTTGGAAGTGCAATTGGGTCGAAATTGCACTAAGTGTCGAATTGGGTTGGTTTGTAAATCCATCCTAATTGTGTTGTGGTATTTATGATAATGGATTAGGTACTTTCCATTGACGAGTTGCAGATTATTTGGTGGCATTCATCAAGGCGACAAGGTGAGTGTAAATATCCTATGTACATATGTATGTGTAGGATGGGTGCGGGTCGGGTGAAGTGGTTCTCGATTATAGAGCTCACTTCACATATAGGTGGATTTGATGGACTTTTGTATGAGTCCAATTGGCACAGTTGTGCGTTTTGGTTGACCTCTATTTGGCGAGGTGTACACTTGTGTGTATGTCATCATATGTATTGTGATGTGATTTTGGATAACCCCGATGTAGTGGATTTTATAATCCCGTGACCGTGGGTTTTGGCATTGGATAAGTGAATCGCGTGTAGTTCGGATTCACGATGACGCGTGTAGTTCGGTCATCTCATCAAGGACGAATCTCGTGTAGTTTGGATTCACGATGACGCGTGTAGTTCGGTCATCTTATTGAAGATAGTAATCTCGTGTGGTTTCGGATTACTAAGGCTCGTGTAGTTCGGCCAATCTTCATTGTGGTGTTTTGGTATTCGGTATTGGGTTAAGGGGTTAACCTTATTCGTATATATATTGTTATATATATATTTTTGTATTGTCGTAATGTAGCTAACCCTCCGGGTGTAGCTTCTTGGCATTGTTCACATCGTCGTTGGTGAACTTATGTTTGTTGATGCATATTTAGTTTGTTGCTTAGTGATCGTACGGTATGCTTAGATTAGCTTGCCTTTATGCTTGGATGCTCCGGTATGCGGTATTTGTTTATTTATGTGGCGTGTCCATTTTATGCATATATATGTATGTAGTATATTTTCACTCACTAAGCGTTAGCTTACCCTCTCGTTGTTTACATTTTTATAGATTGCATGGATGCAGAGGCTCGGGTAAGCGGGGACTAGTGGCTCGCGTAGTTGCTTTAGAAGGCTTGCTTTTGGATTAATTAGGATTGGGTAGCGTATCCCCAATCGCCATACTCGGCCTTTATTTTGTATTACAAATCATGTAGTTGAAAACTTGTATTTTCGTATGAAAGTCGTAAAACGGCCGATGTGGGCCCGGTCTTCGTAAAACTAATTTTATCAATGGAACGTGTTAGTTTTACATATATGAATGTGTGGTTGAAAGTGTTTTGTCTAATTATGCCGGGAAACGGCCAAACATTTTTGTGTAATTGACTCCCGGGGACAGCAGCCTGTCCAGGCTATTCTGCGCGCCGCGCAGAAAGGTGGCGCGCCGCGCCATGTGCTGTACCAGCAATATTTTTTTTGTGTGTGATTTTTTGACACGGGTTTGGTCGAGGTTTGGTTTGGGTTGTTACAAATGATCGAAATCGAATATGCCCCTTTTAGCTTGGTAGCCTAAGAATTAGGGAACTGGCCCCTAATTGACACGAATCCTAAAGGTAGATCTACGGGAACTAACAACCCCCATTATGGAATTTGGAATGCTTTAGTACTTTGAGTTTATCATGTTCGATGGGTGTCCCGGAATGATGGGGATATTCTATATGCATCTTGTTAATGTCGGTTACCAGGTGTTCAATCCATATGAATGATTTTTATGCAGATTGATGTTATGCATGCATGTTGTTTATAAGAAATGGAAATATAAAAATCTTGTGGTCTATTAAAATAATGGATATGATTGTTTAAAATAAACTAATGAACTCACCAACCTTTTGGTTGACACTTTTAAGCATGTTTATTCTCAGGTATGAAAGAAATCTTCCGCTGTGCATTTGCTCATTTTAGAGATATAACTTGGAGTCATTCATGGCATATTTCAAAAGACGTTGCATTCAGGTCATTGAGTTCAATAGAGATTATTATTAAGTAAATGACAAATTAGGTCATTTATAGGTTGGATATTATGAAATGGTATGCATGCCTGTCAACCTTCGATGAAATGAAAGTTTGACTTTAAAAACTAATGCAATGTTTGTAAAATGTACCATATAGAGGTCAAATACCTCGCAATGTAACCATATGTTGTTGTATTCGTCCTTATGGATTAGGACGGGTCTCTACAACTGCACAGCCTAGTTGAAACTTGGATCATGAAAAGAGTCACACTAATATATTTAAATCTGAAAAAACTCTTACACAATCTGAGTCAACATGTGGTGTCAATTAGTCAGCAGCGTCACAGCTGCATTTACAGACACCAAACTCTGTCTCAATCGAAGGGCTGACTAAAACACAAGTTTGTCCCCAGAGACCAACATCAAATGCAACTATTGAGTCAAATTTATTTGGTTCTACTTTTGCTAACATAAAATGTTCCCATGTTTCAGATATTACAGTGCAGAGGACAGAGAAGCAGATGTGATTGAAAGGAATCTCTTTGTTTATACTGGTGATAATGTTGGTGCTGGTCCAACTGTTTCTACTGTTGATGAGGAAATCGCTACTGCTGGTGACGTAGTCATTCCTACTGTTATTCCCAGTACTGATGACCCAACTACTGCTGGTGATGTAGTTATTGATATGATCATTGATCCAGTTGTTGCTGGTGGTGCTATTGAAACTGGCTCTAAGGGTGATACTATGGGTGCAGATGATCCCTATTGCTGCTAATGTTCTTGATACTGATAATATGGTATTTGATACCATTTCTCCAAATGCACCTGGTATGTTTATCTCTGATGAGTCCCCTAATGCTGGTACTAGGGTGTAAGTGTGAATACTGGTAATGACATTGCTGATAAAGCCGAATCTTCTAAGGAAGTAACCATTGCTCCAAAAATTGCCATCCTAGTTGACCATCTGACAATTGATCCCCAAAGTGCTTTATTTGCAACCAGCAAACTGGCCGAGGAGTAGTTGCTAGAGCTGCTCCCACAGCTGGATGAACCAGCTCATGATGAAATATTTGAGAAGCTGGCCACACTTGAAAATATTAATGAGCAGCCATACTATCACTATTTTGATATTCGTCCTACTGACTCTCCATGACTTGGTCATTAGAAGCCTCTCAAGTTTCAGCTAGATCCAAATACTGGTAAGGTCACCATTAATAATGTTCCTCATGTAACGACCCAACCCTCGTTATACCAAAATACGACCCCAATTTTTTTTTTTCTGGATTAGTACATCTGGACGGCGTCCAGTACTGAAGGCCTAGATGGCGTCCAACCTTTTTGGACGGCGTCCCAATGCACTGAATAATTCTGTTCCGCTGGTCTAACATGAGCGGAAAACCCGCTTCCCAACACTTTTAAATGAAACCACTTTTACAACATGTCAATATATATAAAGCTAAAGGAATTCCATGATGAAGAACAAGTTTAACAATACCGGGCACACAACGGCCCGTCTTACGAATTTCGTTCAAAATTACAAGTTTTGACCAAAGAGTTTAACTTCCGAACGACATCTAGAGCATGGGGTTTGGGATTAAACTACCCAAATCTGGATCGAACTTCAAAAGCCATAAACTTCCAAAAGCGTCCCCAACCAAAACAAATGGGAGACCACTAATCCAACCGAATACCTTTGCCTTTATCCAAGCCCGAGCCTAAAAAGGTAAACAACGAGAGGGTAAGTTAAAGCTTAGTGAATGCAATAATTATACACATACATATATAATCTATTCACCTGCAAACACTTACACAATACCGTATACGAGCAAGCAATTTAGCAACTATGCAATCATAATGCAAAACTAGATATCCGCAATCTCAATGAGCTAGCATTACCAAAAGCATATAGTACACAATTCGATATGCTAAAACAAACTATCACACATAACCATGGTTAACTATAACGCACACAAGGGAACGGTACTCGCACAATGACCATTGGTACTCGCACAATGACCGTTGGTACTCGCACAATGACCGTTAATATAACTAATCCCCTAGGTGGATGTTCGCACTTACCGAACCACCCTTCACGGACATGTGGTCTCCATCGCACAAAAGAGTAGTGAATCCACACGCCCGGATAACACTATAGTGAATCCACACGCCCGGATAGCACTAACCACAAGCCCGCAAGAAAATACACTCTATACGCATATATATAATTATTCCACTCACCTTAACGCCTTCGGTGAATGAGAGATCAAGCTTGCGACCTTCAATATAATGTACCTAATACATTACGCATATAATCAATCACACAATCAAGTTGGTCAACCAACTCACTCACCAACTTAGCAACATTTTGACCCATAGTGCTAATCTTGACCCATTTGCACTCTCAACCCCAAATTAGGTCAACTTCGCCAAAAACCCTAACACTAGCCCAAAATGGTATTAACCCACTTAATAGCGCAAGGTTATCGCATCCACATGCTCATTTTAAAACTTAGGTCACCCAAGACTCATTTGACCCATTTCAAGGTTAACACACCCATTTGGGTCATCCACAACCCAATAACACTCATATACTTAATCACAAGGTGTGCTAGTAATTACTAACCAATTTAAGACTCGAAAACACATTTAACATTTCAAAACCCTAGGTTAGTCATCCTTTGAGTCCTCATGTCCCAAACTCACCCAAAACCCTCAATTCACTAACAAAAGGTTTCTATGTTCATCACTAACACAAAACCTAACCATTATCACTAATTAAGTAGAGGAATTAGGTTTAGAACTTACCACCACAATCACAACGTAGCTAGGGAGTAGATGAACAATTTTAAAACACGCACTTTGACCCGAAACAACCTTCTTCCTCCTCGATTTGAGCTTTCTCTCACAAGAAAACTCTCTCTCTCTCTCTCTAAACTTGAAGTGGATGATAGGTAAAAGTGAAGTAAAGGCACCCACCAACTTACCCTTGGAGCCTTAAAGTCGTTCCCTAAGTGAAATTACCCATTTACCCCTTTTAAATATCATAAAGGAGACAGCTGGCCTGCCAGACCATTTGGACGGCGTCCAGACCTTCACATTGGGACGGCGTCCCATCATTTTAGGCGGCGTCCCGATCAACTGGGGAAACAGGATCTTACACTTCATTCGCCAGTACCTTCTGATTCATCAGCTTCTTCTTCATCATCTTCTTTTGATGGTGACGCTGATCAAAGTACTGGTAAGGAAGAGCCCGTAGTTCCTGATAATGCTACTGGTTCTTAAGACAAACCAATGAATCTTGATGATGATGCTGATTATCTTGACAAGGATATTAGTGGTTCTAAGCCTTCGGGTGAAGGTAAAAATGATGGTGATCATGGTGATGAGTCTGATGATGACCTTCCACCTCCATCTCCCCACAATGTTATTCTAATTCAAGATGTTACTCATCCAACACCACCCAACAGATTGAATGTTGCTGAGATGGAAGGGTTATCTACCCTTGCTGTCTATAGTACTGTTTCCAAAATAACACCTTACGTGTAACAAAATATATATGACGCTGCGTTCCACTCTGTGGGTAAAGCTCTTAAGATTGCTGGTTGCATCACCACCTCTGCTGTTGAAGATAAACTGCTTCAGATTACTGCGTTCACTGATCTTGTTGTTGCTGACATCCAGAGACATTATGAACAAAAAGATGCTCTCAATCAACGCATCCTCTCTCATGAAGAATACCTTGCCAATCTCAATAAATTACAAGAGGAGCTGGATCTAGAAAGGGCAAGTGTTTACTGTCTTAATAAAGAGAACAAGGTGCTTGATGAGTGGCTTGCACATTATTAACAGCAGATGGCTAATATGGTACCTGTGGCAGAGTATCTTCATCTTGCTAAGTCTCTACACAGAAAGGTTAAACTCCAATCGGATGTTCGTACTAGTGTTGATAGAATTGCCATGGGTGTTGCTCGCAATGAGGTTCGTACTTCCAATCTCTGTATCAAAAACCATGGTGCTGATCCACATTCTTACCTCTCTCCAGCTGATGCAATTTGGAATGATTTTGCCTGGTCATGAACTCATAGTGATAGTAACTGTGAGGTAATTTTTCACCCTGGCTCTACTTCTACCCTTGCTGATGACAAAAAGGGGGATAAGAAAAATAAGAAGGATAATAAAAGAAAACACTCTGAGGGGGCGCATGAGCATGAAAAGACTCCTAAGCAGCAGAAGAGATATGGTGATGGTGATGGTGATGGTGATGGTGATGGTGATAGTCAAGGAAATACTGGCCCTAAGACCAGCAACGCTCATATTAAGGCATGTGAAAGGGGTACTAGTGATTCTTAAACCAGTAGGCCTGATGTAACATCCATGTTACATCCGTCCCACATAGGTCCATTGAGAGGGGAACGAAGCATGTCTTATAAGGGTGTGGAGACCTTTCCTAGTATGACGCGGTTTGGGACCACAAGTGCAGCAGATCTCATACGAACTTTGCAGTTAAGCATGCTCAGGCGAGAGCATTACCAGGATGGGTGACCTCCTGGGAAAGTGCTCGTCGTGTTTGGTCGCCAAGAAAAATCCGTGCGCCTACGGACAAAACAGACAATATCATGCTACGGGAAACGTGTTACTTGGGCTGGGCTGTCACATATGGTATCAAAGCGGAACGGTTACCTAGGACTAGGCTGCATTAGAGTGTCAGACTTTATGACGCCTTATGAGTTTAGACTGTAACCGTAGACTAGTTAAGTTACATAGACTTCAGTTACACTACTTGTTACTTATTTGACTTCATATCTAGATGATATAATTGCTAAGTGTACTAACTTATGTTTTACTTGAGTGCTAGATGACTTCTTCTAATCTCATCATTCTTACCAACTCTGACACAGAATCCGAGGAAATAGTGCAGGCACAAGGAAACACTGTGTTTGAGTTCAAGGATGAGACTGAGTCCGAACCTGAGATGGAATCCAAACCAGAAGAAGAGCCAGAAGAGGAACCAGAAGAAGAACCGGAAGAGGAACCGGAAGAGGAACCTGGGGAGAATCCTGAGGAATACCCGAAACCCGAATCTGAAACCAATCCCGACAAACCCGATTCACCTACTGGTACTAAATCACCTATCAGAGTTGCCGATTTTTCTAACCCCTACGGACCGAGAGGCCACCGTAGGATACCGAAAGGACCTGCCCGACGCAATAACCCATTTTGGAAGAGCTTTCATTATGACAGCCAATCACTTAAGATGTGTCATCGTTTCCATCCCTACGATGCATCTACTTCTGAACCTCACACCTCAACTGCTGCTACTAATGATAACAATACCTATGACCTTAAATCGAGAGTTGAGAACCAAGAAAATATCGTCGAGTACCTGTTGAAGGAACTTCAAAAACCGAAATAGAGATGCTATTTGAACTTGTTCCACTGTACTAGATACTATTTTACATTATTGCTTATTACTTGGGGTTTGCACGTACATTGCTTGATGCAGTTTTGCTATTATTCATGATTTTTGAGTATGACATTTGGGGATATTTTACTTCTTTGATAACGCATGAATAATGAATGAGCACTTCGTGATTTACTGTGATGCTTCGCGATAGGCTTTTGGTTGCATGTTGATGCAACGGAAGAAAGTGATCGCCTATGGATCACAACAACTGAAGATACATGAGCAGGATTACACTACTCATGATTTGGAACTTGGTACTATAGTCTTTGCATTGAAGATGTGGAGACATTACTTGTATGGTACTAAGTTTACTGTTTTCACTGATCACAAGAGCTTGCAACATATTTTCGACCAGAAACAGCTCAACATGAGGCAGAGACATTGGATAGAGCTATTGAATGACTACGACTACGAGATTCGCTATCATCCTGGCAAGGCTAATGTCATTGCAGATGCCTTGAGTAAGAAAGATAAGGCTAAACCTCTCCGAGTCAGAGCGCTGAACATGATTTTCCGAACGAACCTTACTTCTCAGATACGCGATGCACAACATGAGGCATTGAAGGAAAGGAACGTTACTACAGAATCACTTAGAGGAATGGACAAGAAATTTGTCATTCGATAAGATGGAACCTGATACTTCATAGATAGAATTTGGGTACCGAGATTTGGTGGATTAAGGGAACTAGTGCTAGACGAGGCACACAAGACAAGGTATTCTATTCACCCTGGATCTGACAAGATGTATCAAGATCTTAAGGCATTGTACTGGTGGCCAAATATGAAATCCGATATTGCTACCTATGTTGGTAAGTGCTCGACGTGTGCTAAATTAAAAGCAGAACATCAGAAACCATCAAGACTGCTGACACAGCCAGAGATTCCCCAGTGGAAATAGGAATGTATTACTATGAATTTTATTACTAAGTTACCCAAGACTGTGGGAGGTTACGATACGATTTGGGTCATATTTGATCGTCTCACAAAGTCAGCTCATTTTCTACCGATTAAGGAAACAGATAAGATGGAGGAGTTGGCAGAGATCTATATCAAAGAAGTGATTTCTCGACATGGAGTGCCGATATCCATTATTTCTGAGACAGACAACAGATTTACCTCTAGATTCTGGCAAGATATACAAGAGGCAATGAGAACCCGTTTAGACATGAGTACAACGTATCACCCACAAACTGATGGCCAAAGCTAGAGAACCATCCAAACATTAGAAGACATGTTGAGGACATGTGTTATTGATTTCGAAATTGAATGGGATAAACATCTATCACTGGCAGAATTCTTATATAACAACAGTTATCATGCAAACATAAAGGCCACGCCTTTTGAAGCACTTTATGGCAGAAAGTGCATGTAACAACCCTGCTTTTTTCGTTACTTCCGTTAACCTTCCGTTAGTTTATTTAACGGCGATTATTTGACTTTTATGTGTTTATGGGTAATAAATGCTTAATTGACCTTTGGAGGGTTATAATAATTAAAATGGGTTGATATTAATTCAAATAAATATTTCGGATGATGAAATACGATTAAAACGACACGATTTTGATAACGGCTTTTTGAGCAACGAAACGCTCGGGTTTATTTTAATAATTAATTTTATTAATTATTAACTTTTTAAAAATAATTAATTTATTGGGGTTTTAATAAATTAACGTTTGGTTGCGTTTAACGATCGGTTTAGCGTTCCGGGCCTTCGGTACGACTAAACGACACTTGAAACGGACCACGAGTACAAGGAATTGGACAACACGAGCTCGGGAGTACCCCATGGGCCATATTCGGCCGAACCACCCCACTCCCCACCCTTTATGCTTAATTTTGATTACTTGGAGGACTTATGTGCAATTTAGGAGAACTAGGGTTAGTATAAATAGAAGTATTAACAAAATTAGGGAAACCCTCACACAGAAAACTGAGCAGTCGATTCCCTCCCTCTCCCTCTTGACCGTCGACCATCATCACCATCACTATACCTTCAATTTTGATTTTTTTGATCAAACCTCAAGAACAAACGTTGCAATTCTCGATCTCCTCTACGCGTTGGTATAAACAATTTGTTGATCTAAGGTATATTTAGCTAAACCCTAATCCTAAAAATCTAATTTTTATTAGAGTTTCATAGTTATGTTGTCAATTGTTCAAGTGTATACGCGTACGTGTTAATTGTAATCGTTATATTGATTGTTTGATGCGCTAGGGTTTAAAAACGAATTTGTTATGCATGATCAGAAAAATTAAGTTTTTCAAATGTTAATTATTATGTTATATTCAGATTCCTTGCAAAAAACTATTGAATTTAGGCTTTGGATTCGCTTGATTTCGTTTTCGGATGATCAAGTAATGCTTAATTGAAATTAACGTTGTGTTTTCATGATTGATCAGAAATCTGGTATTGATAGACAACGAAATGGCATTTGAAACTTATACCACTGGAAATATAACTTAAAAACACTCAATTTAGACTAGGATATCATGTCATTTGCTTATGTATAACCCGAGATATGCTTGAATTAGTGTAAAAGTAGTTTTATTCAGCACTTGCATGAAAATAACCTTGTATGATAAAATGTGTTAACTTATATGATTAAAGCTTTGCATATTTGAAATGTACACAAGAAGTACTTCATCTTTCATGTAGATATCATAGGCTAATTGTATCTAGATCTTCGGATAATCGCGTGCGAATGTGGCTAACTAAACTTGAATCAAATCTGTAAATTGCTCCTGTTTTATACTCTGTGGATTGTGTTTATTGAATGAGCATGTAAGCTTCTAGAATATGAATTTTAACATGATATGTGACTTATTTTTAATGTATTTCAATCTCTGAAACCTTATGCATTGGGCACAGTAGAGCCGTACTTTATGTGGATTTTGATTTGAGCTGAAAACTGAATGTTCAAATTGCATGGATAAACTGTACAAATTGGCTAAACAAAATTTGCTAGATTTTTTATATGTGTTACTTTGACTTGTCCTTGAACTATGGCCACTGGTCTTGTATCAATTGCATGTTCCTAACTCCGGTTATAGCCAAAATGAAATCCGTGCGCGGTCAGAAACTGACCGAGCAAACCCCAAATGTACCCCTTCTGATTCCTGACTTTTAATTATCGTATGAGTCCTTGGCTAGACTTTTTGCAATCAATTTTGAGTATATTCATGATCTGGAGTTTTCAATATTTACTTGAATTTTGTACTATGAGATATTATGCTAAGTATGCTACGTGTTCATGAACTTTATGCACAACGATAAACTGAAATTGTGAAAATGATTATTCATGACCTGAAACGTATTGTTTGACTTAGGTTTGATATGTTGACCAAAATTTGACATGAATTTATTGATGTTGACTTTAGTTGACTACTTTGACCAAGTTTGACTTTCGGTTAGCTTCGGTTGACTTTGTTTGACTTGCATGATATAGTTGACTTTTACTTTGAAATGCGTCGAGTCGAGCAATAAGACAACTTATACTATGAAACCACCCTTATTTAAGATACATATATTGACCAACCTAAATACGTATACTTAGATTATCTTACTCAGCTGTAAACCGTACAAGTTTTGTCTGTCATCCAAGCTTATTCAAAGGTGAGTCTACAGTCCCGTTTTTTACATGTTTTCAGGGATGAGTATACACGCTGTTATATTTACATTTTTAGATGCTTTTGTATTGACACGAGTACTATATATGTATACCGAGTTTGTTCACAAAGCCTCTAGCTTGAATACTTTTAATACCATCGGTGTAAACACAATTTAGATGGACGGATCCGTTAGGTTGACAGCCTCACCCGCTATAAAAACTTTGGTGTATTTATTTTGAACATTAAATACGCTCGAACAAGTGTATAACATTTTAGGTGGTAAAGGCAGGTATAGTGGCTTCTATACTCGGGTCATTGCTAGTATTCAGGTGCTCAGATTATGCAAACGTTAAAATCTCGTGGTCAAGGAAACTAAACTATTTTTCTGATAACTATTTTTCAGATACTGCTACATTACTTTAAACCTGTGGATTCACCAACATTATTGTTGACCTGTTTTTGCGTGTTTTTATTCTCAGGTCCTTAAGAGGTAGACTTCCGCTGTGTTTGCTGGATGTCTGGCCGTGGAGTCAGCATTTGTTTTAAAGAACATTATTGACTTTCGCATTTAAAACTTTTATAACTGTTTAAATATTGTTGGCTTGTGGTTACGATCACAACAGTGTTTCTATTTTGGGATTATTGACTTACATTTTTGAAAGTCAACTTTTAATAAAATTAAATGCGATTGTTTTAAACTTCTCATATAGAGGGCGTAACTGTTAACTATGGGACCTGGATTAACGCGTCGTCAGATGGAAATTTGGTGGAGTGTTATAGTTGGTATCAGAGCTAGGTTTGTAGGGAAACTAGGACTTGCATTAGAGTGTCTGATATGGTCATTAGGACGCCTTGATGAGTCTAGACTACGACCAGGACTTAGTCATTACATGAGTACTTTGTGACTAACGTTATTTACTTGGCTAATCTGTTCATTTGTGTTCTTGCATTGTGAGCTAGATGTCACAGGATTCAGGAAACAGTAGCAACGACTCGAGTGTGGCTGAGGTGAATGCACCTGCTCCTGCCCCAGTACCAGCACCTGCTCCGCATCAGATACCAAATCATCCTGTGAACCTTTATGCATTGGATTTGATTCACACTAACCGCAACAAGGATGTAGTGGATCGTGTTAACGATTTGAGCGATATTTCTAGGACATACCTGCACCCCGATGATCTTGATAGGTTGGACGAAAGGGTCACATGTATAAATACTTATACGTATGAGGCTAAAGTGAGGTTCGCTGAGATGACAAGGTTGATAGCAACCTTGACTGCTAGGGTTGCTGCGTTGGAGGCGGAACGTGATAGGTCGAGGAATGATGGACCTGCCTCCCGTACCCGACAGAAGAGGAAGTGAAGGATCATTGACCATGAACTTCTTTTCCACCCACCATTCTTTCTTTAATTGATTATATAAAACTTACCGGGTGTTATAAACCGGGCTACTAGTACATTATGTTTATTGTTTGGGTTACTACTTTTGGAACTTGGTTCATCGCTTTTGGATTTCATTTATAAACCACCCAGAGATGGAAGGGCACTACAATGAATGAGAATAAGTCAAACGATGGTAAGAGGAAGTGGAACGGTGGTCAGGACAAGAATTTTAATCGACAGCCGTTCAAGAAGCAAGATTCTTACCGCAACGACACTGGGATCACAAGAACTAACTCCGGGTATAAGGACAAAAAGCCACAATGTCAGAAGTGTGGCAAGCATCACACTGTAAATTGTTATGTTCTAAATTGTGACCGTTGTAAGAAGTTTGGCCATTTGGTGAAGGATTGCAAGGTTAGTCTCAACGGCAACAAAAACAACAACAACAACACCGCAAGCAACGCGAATAATGCTAATAATGGTAAGAACTGTTATGGTTGTAGACAGCCGGATCATTTCAAGAAGGACTGTCCTAAGAACAACAATGGGAATGCTCGAGGCAAGGTGTTCAACATCAATTTCGCGGAAGCTCGTGATGATCCGAAGCTAGTCACGGGTACGTTTTCACTCGATGATCAACCTGTTTATGTTTTGTTTGATACTGGCTCTGATAGAAGTTTTATATCTAAGGATATTTGTCACAATGTTAAGAAACCTTTTTCTCCCTTAGATAATGTGTATTCCATAGAACTAGGGAATGGTAATTTGATGAGAGCCGATAAGATTTATCGTGATTGTACCTTGATGTTAGAAGGTAAGCCTTTTAGCATTGATGTGATACCTATTAAACTGGGAAGTTTTGACCTTGTGGTTGGAATGGACTGGTTAGCTGATAACAAAGCCGAAGTGGTCTGTGACCTAAAGGCTATTCGTATTCCTATTGCTAACGGTGAATCTAGGATGATTTATGGTGAGAAGAATGGTTCGCAATTACATCTCATTAACTGCTTGAAAGTCCAGAAGTATGTGAGAAAGGGATGTATCGCGTTTATGGCTCTCGTAAGCCAAATCGTACCTGAAGAAAAGAGACCCGAAGACGTTCTTGTAGTTAAGGAATTTCTTAAAGTTTTTCCGTAGGAATTACCTAGTCTCCCACCGCATCGAAAAGTTGAGTTTCAGATAGACTTAGTGCCAGGAGCGGCACCGGTGGCTCACGCACCGTACATACTTGCACCCCCAGAACTTCAAGAGTTGTCTAGTCGTCAATTACAAGAGTTGTTAGACAAGGGATTTATTCGACCGAGTTGTTCACCTTAGGGAGCTCCGGTCTTGTTTGTTAAGACGAAAGATGGGTCGATGAGATTGTGTATCGACTACAGAGAATTGAACAAGTTGACAATCAAGAATTGGTATCCGCTACCGAGGATTGATGACTTATTTGATCAGCTACAGGGATCCAGTTGTTATTCGAAGATTGATTTGAGATCCGGGTATCACCAATTGAGAGTCAAAGAAGCTGATGTCCCGAAGACAGCGTTTAGAATACGTTATGGACATTAAGAGTTTACAGTGATGCCGTTTGGTTTGACGAATGCACCAGCAGTGTTCATGGATCTCATGAACCGTGTGTGTAAGCCATACCTAGATAAATTCGTCATTGTGTTTATTGATGACATATTGGTGTACTCCAAGAGCAAAGAAGAGCACGAACAGCATCTACGTTCGATTTTGACTATGCTTAGAGATGAGCAGTTGTATGCAAAGTTCTCTAAGTGTGACTTTTGGTTACCAGAGGTATAATTTCTTGGCCATGTTGTAGGGGCCAATGGAATTCAAGTTGATCCAGCAAAGATTAAGTCGGTTAAGAATTGGGAAACTCCAAAGATGCCAACTCAGGTCCGGAAATTTTTGGTTCTAGCTAGTTACTACCGGAGATTCATCGAAGGGTTCTCTAAGATCACCCGACCATTGACCGCGTTGACTCATAAGGGCAAGAAGTATGTGTGGTTAGAACCGCAAGAATCTGCATTTCAGTTATTAAAAGAGAAGTTAACAACTGCACCAGTATAGTCCCTACCCGAGGGAAGTGAAGATTTTGTTGTTTATTGTGATGCCTTATGTCAAGGAATGGGTTGCGTGCTTATGCAACGAAATAAAGTTATTGCTTATGGATCGCGACAGTTAAAGATTCACGATCAGAATTACACTATGCACGACCATGAACTAGGAGCTATTGTCTTTGCACTTCAGATGTGGAGGTACTACTTGTATGGAACCAAATTTACTATCTTCACTGACCATAATAGTTTACAGCACATATTCGATCAGAAACAACTCAACATGCGACAACGACGTTGGATGGAACTACTTAATGATTATAACTGCGAACTTCAATACCATCTGGGCAAGGCGAACGTTGTGGCGGATGCTTTAAGCAGAAAAGAGCAAGAGAGACCTCTTAGGGTTAAAGCTCTTAACATAGTTATCCATATGAATCTCACATCACAAATCCGCGAAGCACAACAAGAAGCCGTGAAACAAGAAAATGTCGATGTTGAATTTCTCAGAGGAATGGATAAGAAATTTGACATCAAGGAGGATGGAACACGATCTTTTGCTAATCAAATCTGGGTACCAAAATTTGGTGGATTGAGAGAACTAGTGTTGGAGGAAGCACACAAGTCAACGTACTCAATTCATCCTGGATCGGATAAAATGTACCAGGATTTAAAGGCATTCTATTGGTGGCCAAATTTGAAAGCTGACATTGCTACCTATGTCGGTAAGTGCTTGACTTGCGCTAAAGTCAAGGCTGAGCATCCGAAGCCATCAGGATTATTAACTCAACCAGAGATTCCCCAGTAGAATTGGGAAGGTATTACCATGGACTTCATCACGAAACTGCCGAGAACGGCGGGAGGTCATGATACTATTTGGGTTATCGTGGATCATCTCATTAAGTCTGCACACTTTCTACCGATAAGAGAAACTGATAAAATGGAGAAGTTGGCTCAGATCTACATTAAGGAAGTCGTCTCTAGGCATGGAGTGCCTATATCCATTATATCCGATCACGACAGCAGATTCACTTCCAGATTTTGGCAGTCATTACAGAAAGCAATGGGGACTCGTTTAGATATGAGTACAGTATATCACCCCCAGACAGATGGCCAGAGCGAGCGAACTATTCAGACTTTTGAGGACATGTTGCGAGCATGTGTTATTGATTTCGGAAACGGATGGGATAAGTATTTACCACTAGCTGAGTTCTCATACAATAATAGTTACCATACGAGCATTAAGGCTGCACCTTTCGAAGCACTGTACGGAAGGAAGTGTAGATCTCCCGTCTGTTGGAGCGAATTGGGAGATAGTCAGTTGACAGGCCCTGAGATTATCCATGAGACAATTGAGAAAGTTCTACAGATTCATGAACGATTGAGAACAGCTTGGAGTCATCAAAAGAGTTATGTCGATGTTAGACGGAAGGACATAGAATTCTAAGTTTGTGACAAAGTTATGCTAAAAGTATCGCCTTGGAAGGGTGTTGTACGATTGGGAAACGAGGTAAACTAAGTCCTAGATATGTTGGACCATTTGAGATAACTGAAAGAGTTGGACCGGTAGCTTACAAATTGGAACTGCCATAAGCTCTCAGCGGTATACACGACGTTTTTCATGTATCCAATCCAAAGAAGTGCCTAGCAGAGGAGAATTTGATTATTCCTTTAGAGGAACTGCGTATCGATGACAAACTTCATTTCATTGAGGAACCTGTCAAAATTTTGGGCCGTGAGGTCAAACAATTGAAACAAAGCAGAATTCCTATCGTTAAAGTTCGGTGGAACGCGAGAAGAGGACCAGAGTTCACGTGGGAGCGTGAAGACCAAATGAGACTGAAATACCCGCAACTATTTCCCAAGGAAACTTCTTCAGAGGACGATCACTAAAATTTCGGGACGAAATTTTTAATAACAGGTGGATAATGTAAAAACCCTGCTTTTTCCGTTACTTCTGTTAACCTTCCATTAGTTTATTTAACGGCGATTATTTGACTTTTATGTGTTTATAGGTAATAAATGCGTAATTGACCTTTGGAGGGTTATAATAATTAATATGGGTTGATATTAATTCAAATAAATATTTCGGATGATGAAATACGATTAAAACGATACGATTTTGATAACGGCTTTTTGAGCAACGAAATGCTCGGGTTTATTTTAATAATTAATTTTATTAATTATTAACTTTTTAAAAATAATTAATTTATTGGGTTTTTAATAAATTAACGTTTGGTTGCATTTAACGATCGATTTAGCGTTCCGGGCCTTTGGTACTACTAAACGACACTTGAAACGGACCACGAGTACAAGGAATTGGACAACACGAGCCCGGGAGTACCCCATGGGCCATATTCGGCCGAACCACCCCACTCCCCACCCTTTATGCTTAATTTTGATTACTTGGAGGACTTATGTGCAATTTAGGAGAACTAGGGTTAGTATAAATAGAAGTATTAACAAAAATTAGGGAAACCCTCACACAGAAAACTGAGCAGTCGATTCCCTCCCTCTCCCTCTTGACTGTCGACCATCATCACCATCACTATAACTTAAATTTTGATTTTTTTGATCAAACCTCAAGAACAAACGTTGCAAATCTCGATCTCCTCTACGCGTTGGTATAAACGATTTGTTGATCTAAGGTATATTTAGCTAAACCCTAATCCTAAAAATCTGATTTTTATTAGAGTTTCATAGTTATGTTGTCAATTGCTCAAGTCTATACGCGTACGTGTTAATTGTAATCGTTATATTGATTGTTTGATGCGCTAGGGTTTAAAAACGAATTTGTTTATGCATGATCAAAAAAATTAAGTTATTCAAATGTTAATTTTTATGTTATATTCAGATTCCTTGCAAAAAACTATTCAGTTTAGGCTTTGGATTCGCTTGATTTCGTTTCCGGATGATCAAGTTATGCTTAATTGAAATTAACGTTGTGTTTTCGTGATTGATCAGAAATCTGGTATTAATAGACAATGAATTGGCATGTGAAACTTATACCACTGGAAAGATAATTTAAAAAGACTCAATTTAGACTAGGATATCATGTCATTTACTTATGTATAACCCGAGATATGCTTGAATTAGTGTAAAAGTAGTTTTATACAGCACTTGCATGAAAATAACCTTGTATGATAAAATGTGCTAACTTCTGTGATTAAATCTTTGCATATTTGAAATGTACACAAAAAGTACTGCATCTTTCATGTAGATATCATAGGCTTATTGTATCTTCGGATAATCGCGTGCGAATGTGGCTAACTAAACTAGAATCGAATCTGTAAATTGCTCTCTGTTTTATACTCTGTGGATTGTGTTTATTGAATGAGCATGTAAGCTTCTGGAATATGAATTTTAACATGATATGTGATATATTTTTAGTTTATGTCAATCTCTGAAACCTTATACATTGGGCACAATAGAGCCGTACTTTATGTGGATTCTGATTTGAGCTGAAAACTGAATGTTCAATTTGCATGAATAAACTGTACAAATTGGCTAAACAAAATTTGCTAGATTTTTGATATGTGTTACTTTGACTTGTCCTTGAACTATGTCCACTGGTATTGTATCAATTGCATGTTCCTAACTCCGGTTATAGCCAAAACGAAATTAGTGCGCGGTCAGATACTGACCGAGCAAACCCCAAATGTACCCCTTCTGATTCCTGACTTTTAATTATCATATGAGTCCCTGGCCGGACTTTTTGGAATCGATTTTGAGTATATTCATGATCTGGTGTTTTCCATGTTTACGTGAATTTTGTACTATGAGATATTATGCTAAGTATGCTACGTGTTCATGAACTTTGTGCACAACGGTAAACTGAAATTGTGAAAATGATTATTCATGACCTGAAACGTATTGTTTGACTTAGGTTTGACATGTTGACCAACATTTGACATGAATTTAGTGATGTTGACTTTAGTTGACTACTTTGACCAAGTTTGACTTTCAGTTTGACTTCAGTTCACTTTGTTTGACTTGCATTATATAGTTGACTTTTACTTTAAAATGCGTCGAGTCGAGCAATAAGACAACTTATACTATGAAACCACCCTTATTTAAGATACATATATTGACCAACCTAAATACTTATGTTAAGACCCCGTCCTAATCCATCTGGACGAAGTCACCAACATCTGGTCCCATTGCGATGATCGACTCCAAATAATGTCTTTAAAATGAGCAAATGCACAGCGGAAGGTTTCTTTCATACCTAAGAATAAACATGCTTTCAAGTGTCAACCAAAATGTTGGTGAGTTCATAGGTTTATCATAAAACAATAAAATTCATCATTTTGATAGACCACAAGATTTAAATGCTGCATGGTACAAATGGGCCCGAATCCTATACCCACCTGTAATGTACATGCGATATCTTTTAAATACAGTACACCTTTATCATGTACGAAATCATCTTTCATAAATCTTAGTAACCGTATACATATCTCGTGTACAAAAATAACATACACATAACCTGTATATAAAATCATTCTCTCGATACATAACATTCACTTTTCATTCATCGCTTGGCTTGGTAACCGACCTTAAGATATAATGCGCATAATAATATCCCCAAAACAGAACATCTCTTCTGTATAATAATCATATAAACTTCGAAGTACTAAACACCACGCCCACTAGCCCTTCCGTCTAGTGAACATTCTGGGTGGGGGTGTTAAACTCGGTAGCTACCTTTAGGATTCGCGTGAATTAGGACCATACCCGAATCTAATTCTTATGTTACCAAGCAATAATAATCAGGGGAAAAATATTCACAATAATTAGTGGCAATTATCAAGTCCACATAATTCAATAATAATCCACAGAACTTCTGTCTGCATAATAATTCATTCGAGGAATGTTTTGCTTGTGTCTATCTCGTCAAACATTTATAAAAGCATTTCATGTATTCGCAGTTCAAAATATATTTCAAAAACATTTAATAAAGCAGTTGTAAAAACAGCGCATGTATTCTCAGTCCCAAAAATGTAAAGAGTAAAAGGGAATAAAATGAACTCACATATATAAATATTGTAAAACAGTTATTAAGACAGTGCATGTATTCTCAGCCCAAAAATGTAATGAGTAAAAGGGAGCAAATGAACTCACCATACTGTATTTTGTAGTAAAAATACATATGACGTCATTTAACAAGTGTAGGGTTGATCTCGGATTCACGAACCTATAATGATTATATATATTAATACCTATTTTTGTAACCGGACAAATTCACATATAATTATTAGTGATATAAATTATATGCTTCATATATATATATATATATATATATATATATATATATATATATATATATATATATATATATATATATATATATATATATATATATATATATATATATATATATATATATATATATATGTATGTATATATATATATATATTATTAACTTGTAACTTATTAATATTAATATTTTAAGATATATTTATTCATTAGTTGTAATTTAGTTATTATTATAGTTAACAAAAATATAGTATGTAATATACTTTTTATATGTAAATCTCCTTTGTTTGTAAGATCAATAATTATAATAGTACTAAAATATAGATAATAATACTAATAATAATAATAAAAATGATAATTTTTATAAAAATGATATGATAATAATAATAATAATAATAATAATAATAATAATAATAATAATAATAATAATAATAATAATAATAATAATAATAATAATAATAATAATAATAATAATGATAATGATAATGAAAATAAAAGTAAAAGTGTATACCCTTTAAAAGTTTTTCTAAAAAGAAAACGAGAATTGAACCCAAGACCTCCCGCTCACCCACAAACACATCCAACCATTCGGCCAATTCAGTTTTTCTGATTTTAAGCCGACCCAATATTTATTTAACTCGTTATTTTTATTTCCTGGCCTAGTTTCAATTCAGCCCAACAAGGAGTATCATGCTCTATGGATTTATAAGCCCAATATCAAAATTGATTAAATTAGTGGGTTTGGTTCGATCAATAAGCAGGCAACACAGGATCGTTTCATCAAGTGTATTCTTCTTCATCATCAAACAACATCATCAATCATTATCAAACCGTCACCTATATCTTTGTCATTTTATGTATGTATTATTATAACCGTCTTTAATCTTCAACATCTTTTTCATTCAATCATCCCATATCATATTCATCATCAATATCTATTCGCTCTTGTTTGTTACAATACGACAGCAACGGATGGGAGCTGTACAGCAGTCCCTTATTTCTAGTATCGAGCAGAAAAATAATATATATAAATCGAGCATGGAATACCATCGATGGTTGGCGGTTTTGGTTAATCAATTGAAATATATTCTAAAACATCATCAAGGTTACTATAAAAAAAATATAAAGTGAAACGTCCCTTTTTGAGTGACTTCCTTTTGTCTGCCATGAGGTTTCTCTTTTAGTTCCATAAGCATAATTGAATTACTTTGTATAATATAAAACATTATCAAGTTGATAAGCTTCAATAATATTTAAAGCTATGTTCGGTTAGGTCCTGGTTTGCGAGCAAAATAGCAACGGAACAGCTATAAAGGAGCATCAAAGTAGTAGCAGATAAGGCTTTTTTGGCCTGGTCCGTTTGATAGATAACAAAATAGAAATCATATGCTGCAGTGAATAGGAAGTCAGGAATATAATGCAGTTGATTGTTATGGTGTTTGTGAAGGTTTGAAACAGAAGAATATATGCAACATATATGGTGTTTGGTTTATAGTTTATTCGAAGCAGAAACAGAAATATAGAGCTGTAGTAGTCGGGTTATGGTAGTAGTAGAAAACCCGTAGCAGGAAGAAGAAAAAAAATGTGGTTAGATGAGTGGCTTTGGTGATAGTTTATAAGGGTGGTGTACGGTTTATGGCTAGTATGGTGGTTTGTGTTGTCAGTCAAATAGAAACTAGAATAGATGATAGATTGGTGAATTTCTAAAGATGATTCACTTTGGTTGTGGGTTAGCCTGTAATAAGAAAGAAGGAAAGAAGAAGCACAAGTATACATGTGGTATCTAGTGGGTGTTAAAAAGGATATGGTATTACTCCACTAAATAATGTAAAATTAAAATATCCTAACACTCACTTCAATTCTATTTTTGTCGACACAAAGTCACGGAAATTAAGGAAAGTGAAAGCAATTTGATTGCAATGTGTAACAAATTTGACTAATTCAGACAAAGATAAAGATGGTGTTTGAAATAAAACTGATTTCGTTTGTATTTGTACTATTAGGTTTAGTATTATTAATTATAAATATGAATATAGTAAATATTCTAGTAATAATAATAATAGAATTAATAATATTATCAAGAATAGAAATTTTGAAATGATACTAATACTAATAAGTAAAAAAAATAAAAATAATGACAATAATAACTAATAATTCATTTAACGCATAACTAGTTTATAATTTCAATCATTCTTTGTTAATATTCAGTTTTAAAATCTTCATTTTGATAACCCTAAAATTTGTTAGTATTTTATTAATTACAATTATAATAGTAATAATAATAATAACAGTAATATTAATAATACAAATATTGATATTAATATTAATAATAATAGTAATAATTATATTATTACAATACTATATTTTAACTTGTAATTATTTACATATAAGTAAATATTATAAATTTCTAACTATTATACTTATAATTTATTACAATATTCATATAATAATTATATATAGAAATTATATCTAATTATTTATATATACACATCTATTTACAAATATTGGTTCGTGAATCGTCGAGACTGGTCGAAGGTCAATTGAATTTATGAAACAGTTCAAAGTTTTTGAGACTTCAACATTACAGACTTAGCTTATCGTGTCGAAATCATATAAAGATTAAGTTTAAATTTGGTCAGAAATTCCCGGGTCGTCACAGTACCTACCCGTTAAAGAAATTTCGTCCCGAAATTTGAGTGTGGTTGTCATGGGTAACACTAGGAATGTGTGATGACCCGGAAATTTCTGACCAAATTTAAACTTAATATTTGTATGATTAATATTTCCGACGCGATAAGCAAAGTCTGTAAAACTGAATCTCAAAATTTTTGAACTACTTTCATATATTCAAATACCTTTCGGTTGTTCTCGGCGATTCGCGAACAATTATATGTATATAGATACATATATATATATATATATATATATATATATATATATATATATATATATATATATATATATATATATATATATATATATATATATATATATACACTATAACTTGAAAACGTAACAATGTATTAATTGTTTGATACCGTACATTAAACTTATTGGTTTAAATATTTATTTGAATATATATGATAAGTTGGAATATTAATTGTATGAATAACTTACGACGTATATTTAAAACGTGTTTATGAATGTTGAAAATATATATTAACATATATATATATATATATATATATATATATATATATATATATATATATATATATATATATAAAACGTGTTTATGAATGTTGAAAATATATATTAACATATATATATATATATATATATATATATATATATATATATATATATATATATATATATATATATATATATATATATATTAAAAAATAGCGAGACAATGATTTATAGAAGTAAATGACCAAAACACTCGAAAGTTTAAGATACACTTTGAATGATATGGTTTATTGATAATTTAAGACTATATTTTGACAAAGGTACGAGTCACAAAACGTAAATTGCGAGTTTTCTAAGCGTACGAAAATGAGTTCGAGAAACCGGAACCGGGACATAAGTCGAGTGACAACATACGAGTCATCGGAACGAAAATTACAAGTCAACTATGCACATGAATTTAATATAATATATAATTAATTATTTAAATTATATATATTATATATATTACATTTAATTATGTCGACAAACAAGAAAACAAAAATATGTGAGCTGGATCTGACGGCCATGCGATCGCATGAGAAATAGGCATAAAACCCATTCGATCGCATGGGCATCAGAATCAGGAATTATGCCTATAAATACCAGGTTTCTGCGTGAGTTGTTTTACACATATATTACTATGTGTAAATTTATTTATTTAAATTATTATTATTATTATTATTATTATTATTATTATTATTATTATTATTATTATTATTATTATTATTTATTTTATTATTATTAATAGTATTATTATTATTATTATTAATTATATCACTTAAAATACTACGACGAGGTCATGAGCGTGTCACTTTCAAAATGGGTTTTCAAGTGGGATAGAGCTAAGGAAACTATGGGTTATTACTAAGGAGGTTATGGGTATTGTTCGAGGGTTTTGCTCGTAAGTCAAACCTAGTGTTTATCATCTCCGTTACTTCTACGTACTATCCTACAATATTGAATCTCAATATTGCTACGTAAGCACTCATATTTTATCTTTTATATATTAATTATGTATCCATGTCTAGTGCTCGAGTATATATATTTATACATACGTGTATGCTAAATTTCGTCGTTAAACAGTTTATAATAGATCACGAATTAAATACATATATTACTGGTAAAAGGTATATGATATACATGTTTTTGGAAAGCTGGCGAAAAATCAATAACTTTTCATTTAGATATCGAATAATTTCGATGAACGGATTAAAAGATATGATCAACTGAATTATGATTGAAGTTAATTGAAATTGCTTTTGAATCTACAATTAAGATTTAAACAACTTGTTTACGAGATTGATAAATTGGATTTTTGAATATTACCAACCGAGTAAATGAATCCTTATATAAGGTACGTCTCGTTTTGTTAAACTATTGTCAAAATTGACTTTTTGAAATGACTTTGGATAACTTTTGTATGTCGACATCGAGCATTAGGATTGTGATACACTATGACCTGACCTAGCTTGATAGACATTTATTGACCAACATATGTTCTCTAGGTTGAGATCTACGGTTATTTGGTAATCCGAGTTTCGGTCACATTTTGGTGAACGACTTTATATGATGCTAAGGTGAGTTTCATATGATCCCTTTTACTCAATATATTTTTGGGCTGAGAATACATGCGACTGTTTATAAATACTGATAATACTAGATTTATATGCGTGAGTTTCATTTGCTCCCTTTTTAATTGATTTTGCAATCTATATTATTGGGCTGAGAATACATGCAATTTATTTTAAAACGCAATGGATACAAGTACATACTAAATTCTACACTGAGTTTGAACCGAAAATCCCTTAGCTTTGGTAACTAGTAGCTGCCAGTACATAGGATATGGACTGGTGGCCGCGAATAACAGTATATGGATCCATAGGGCTTGACATCCCCTTCCGAGCTAGAGCGCTAGCCTTTTAACGGACGTGTGTTATTTGAGTTTAGGACACGTTGTTTTGCGTGTATTAAAATGAATGGGGTATTTATCATTATAACGTTAAAGCTTAGTTACCAGGGTGCTCTGTTATGTAGAATCTATTGATAAACGTTTCTGGATGAAACAACTGAAATCTTGTGATCCACTTTTATATACAGATTATGCGAAACACTAAAACTATGAACTCACCAACCTTTATGTTGACACTTGTTAGCATGTTTATTCTCAGGTTCCCTAGAAGTCTTTCGCTGTTTGCTTACATGTTATACAAGCTATGTGCATGGAGTCTTGCATGCTTTATTCAAGAAAACGTTGCATTCACAAAATCATCACCATGTATCTTATTTTGACTGCATTGTCAACGGAAGTACTATTGTAAACTATTATTTATGATGATTGTCTATATGTAGAATTCATCAGATGTCGAAAACCTTTGATTTAAATATTCATTGATGGTGTGCCTTTTCAAAAGAATGCAATGTTTACAAAACGTATCATATAGAGGTCAAATACCTCGTAATGAAATCGATGAATGACGTGTTCGTCCATATGGATTTGGAGCGATCGTCACAGTTGGTATCAGAGCGTTGGTCCTAGTGAACCAGGTCTTGCATGAGTGTGTCTAACTGATAGTTGTTAGGATGCATTAGTAAGTCTGGACTTCGACTGTGTCTGCATGTCAAAAGTTTTGCTTATCATTTCTTGTCGGAAATTATATGCTTATCATTCTTAAGTCTAGACACGTTTTCCTGCATTTATTGCATAAATAGTGTATAGACAAAAATTCATATCTTAGCGTATCTGTTACTGTAAACTTTTCCTGACATCTTCCGAAAATTTCTCCGTGATTTATGGAATTTGGTATTATATATACATATGTAAATTTTTTATTGAAGAATACCAAACTAAATTCTATAATCTAATTCATATCAAAAATCATCTCCCTAATTATACAAGATGGATCCCGTATCTAGTTCAAATTCCTTAAACTCTGACAGCTTTTCCGATATGGATATTCACCTGAATTCCGAAGACAGTGTAACTGGAATGGATCAACCAATTAGCCATCATCTATTTTGGATGAATTGGGGATGGGTTTGTAGCCTACTTAATTATTGGAGACAAGAAGAAGGCGATCCCTTCCATCCACCACATTGCCCTCTTGGCGAAGAACCTGAAGCACTTACCGGCGAACCTGTTCGAGACACCATTTTCTCTCTTATTTCCAGAGTATCTCGTCACGATAATATACTATCTCAAATTCTGGATCTTATTCATCCGCTCGTCTTAACCGCCAATCATCCTGGTGTAGTAGAAGAAGTCAACGAACTTCGCGCTCGGGTGGTGGATTTGGAGAATATGGTGCAAAGGTTGCAAGCACCAACAGCATCACCGGCATCAACAGTACCACCGACAACCACACCAACAGTACCATTACCACCACCAACAACATTTGCATTGCAAACCTCAACTTCACAATCTGTTCCACGAGCATCAACGTCATACGCACCGTAGTTACCAAGAAATACCAGCAACAATAACCGATGAAGTATTAACTCATTTCCCCTGAAGAAATTTTATGTATATTTAATATATATGAATTTTGAAATCAAAATAAATCTTTTCGTACTAAGCTATTACGTGTGAATCTTAACTGGTAGGTACTACTCGGTTAGTTCATATTACTAATATGCATTGATGTACATCCTTCCTTAACAACTTAACCATTGTTAACTACAATCTCTGTTCCAACTTAATGAATTCTATTTCATAATAAACCAAGTGTATTATTCAATTACATAATTGATTTTACATTTTCATTTTCGATATACTCGAAACTTTCCAGAAAACATCATTTTTACCTTTCGAAGTTAACAAGAGTTCCATAAGCACCAACATGATTCACTGTGGAAATATCAATAAAACTGAATAAAAAAGTATTGATTACATTAGTGAAATACTCCACGAAGATTATGAAATCTTTAATGTTTTAAAGATTATTCATTTCTAATCCAGCCAAAAATTAAATGAGCTTAATATGATATTAACTCATTAAATCTGCGTTACATCTGAAGAAAATATACATACATATATTTTCATAAAGACGGTAATAAAAATTCTTTTGTACAAAATATTACTTGTGAAATCTTTAACGGGTAGGTAATTCTCGGGAAATATATAAGTTCACAATTAATATGTTATACTGTACATTCTTCAACTTTGATTCAAAAAATTATTAACTATGCTCACAGCGATATACAATCGCTTCCATACAAATTCAATTACATATTCTGATATTGACGGATCAGAATCCAAGTCAAGATTTAACGGGTGACATCATTCTTAGATCTCTACATCTTTCAAAGCTATACTTTGATTTCAAAAATGTGAAAGATCCTTTAGCATTGTTATTACTGAAAATAACCTTGCAATTTCTTTTCAAAGTATCCAGTATTATCAACCGTTCAACCAGTTAACGACGACCTTTCAGACTTGTAACTTTGGCATATACATTTTTGTTATCGGGGAACCTTTCATATTCCACCACATTAGCAGTAAACTTATCAACAACTTCATTGATCATTAAGCCTCTCCGAAAAATCACGATAATTATTCATTGAAACTCTATCAAGTACTCATATACAACTTTTAACAACAATTGTCATACCAACTACTGGGAATTAGCAAATCAGTATTTTGAATTTCGTAGCAATTTTTCGCCAACAGTTATATATATACATATAACATTTACCTTCAAGACTTACAGACTTCGAATGTGAAGTTTCTGAAAAACACCCTAAACTATGAACTAGTTCTCGAAATCTTGAAAAATGCTGATGAAGCATCAAAAACTGTAAACGACTTTAACAGTCAAAAGTTTGATGATAAAGAGTAGTGTATTGGCAAAGCTCAGAAAAATTTTGGTACTGAAAAACGGATTGAGCAAAGTGTGAAGGAGGCTGTGGATAAATCACAAAGACTAAACCTGCCTTCAAAGAATCCAAATGATTTAGTATCTGCTGAAGCCATTAACGAATACCTTGCTTTCGAATCTAAACCCTTGCAGACAATATTCTTCATCATCCCCTGATATTAGAAATTCTAAGATATCATCGTATCTTCATTATAAATATCCTCCATATTTCTGGAGATAATTCCATAATCATTCTTATCGGAAATCAATTTTCTCCTTGCGATATCTGTGTAACATCATAAAAGAAACTATTTTAGTTTTTAAATTCTGAAACCTTCGAGGTTAAAATATGAATATTTTTGAAGTGGTGTTGGGAGCTGAAGCATGAGTTAGTATAGTATAATGACACTTGATCAACGTGATTATATTACAGTAAGTCATGTTGAGTTTCTAATGGAACTTGATAAATGTTCACAGATCACACCCTCATCATGAACCATGTTACATAACTCTTTCATTCTATATAATCTCTAAAAATATCAAGAAAATATTTTCTTAATGATTCGGTCTTTTTCAAGGTATTCTGGTAATTTGACAAGTCAGATTGTGCTATTACCGTTTCTTTCTTAGAACATTAATTATGTTCATTCCAAAATGTATAGCTACGAATTTAGGACCATTATTCGCTTGACTTAAAGTCGGGAAGAGAAAACGAAAGCATGAAGCTCCGAAAAATAATGGAAAATATAAAGCCCGAAAACAACCCCGAAATTACAAACCGTGTATATCAATGCGTATAGCGATATAAAGACACGGGAGAATGAAAAACAATATAACCACAAGGTAATAGTAGAAGAAAATAACCTCCTCTGGTGGCAGATGAAAAAGAAGAATTAATGATATGATAGCCAAGAAAATATCAAGAATCAGAACTGGATGAAGTATTTTCACAAATCTTTTGTAAGTATGAAATAAGGAAGAAGCTTATAAGAGTGGTGAAAATAAATGAAACGGAAAAGGTCAATTTATAGTGAAATATCAGACATAGCAATCGAGGCAGATTACGCATTTAATAAAAGAAGATCTTAATCTCCTTAAATCCCGAAGAATCAAATCTTATTTAGAATATGAAGATTTTCTATTTCTTAAATTCCGGAAATCAATCGTTACTACGTCAAAAATTAAGACGAATCTCTATTCCTTCATTTCACTCTTTTACGATAACTTCTCTCATACGCTTCGAAAAATCGGATTGTTCTATCCATATTATTCAACGGTGATAAAACTCTATTTATCAACACATATACGGCATGAAAACATTTTTATTGTTAGTCATGACGACCTCACTCAAATTTCGGGACGAAATTTCTTTAACGGGTAGGTACTGTGATGACCCGGAAATTTCTGACCAAATTTAAACTTAATATTTGTATGATTAATATTTCCGACGCGATAAGCAAAGTCTGTAAAACTGAATCTCAAAATTTTTGAACTACTTTCATATATTCAAATACCTTTCGGTTGTTCTCGGCGATTCGCGAACAATTATATGTATATAGATACATACATACATACATATATATATATATATATATATATATATATATATATATATATATATATATATATATATATACACACTATAACTTGAAAACGTAACAATGTATTAATTGTTTGATACCGTACATTAAACTTATTGGTTTAAATATTTATTGGAATATATATGATAAGTTGGAATATTAATTGTATGAATAACTTACGACGTATATTTAAAACGTGTTTATGAATGTTGAAAATATATATTAACATATATATATATATATATATATATATATATATATATATATATATATATATTAACAAATAGCGAGACAATGATTTATAGAAGTAAATGACCAAAACACTCGAAAGTTTAAGATACACTTTGAATGATATGGTTTAGTGATAATTTAAGACTATATTTTGACAAAGGTACGAGTCACAAAACGTAAATTGCGAGTTTTCTAAGCGTACGAAAACGCATTCGAGAAACCGGAACTGGGACATAAGTCGAGTGACAACGTACGAGTCATCGGAACGAAAATTACAAGTCAACTATGCACATGAATTTAATATAATATATAATTAATTATTTAAATTATATATATTATATATATTATATTTAATTATGTCGACAAACAAGAAAACAAAATTATGTGAGCTGGATCTGACGGCCATGCGATCGCATGAGAAATAGGCATAAAACCCATGCGATCGCATGGGCATCAGAATCAGGAATTATGCCTATAAATACCAGGTTTCTGCGCGAGTTGTTTTACACATATATTACTATGTGTAAATTTATTTATTTAAATTATTATTATTATTATTATTATTATTATTATTATTATTATTATTATTTATTTTATTATTATTAATAGTATTATTATTATTATTAATTATATCACTTAAAATACTACGACGAGGTCATGAGCGTGTCACTTTCAAAATGGGTTTTCAAGTGGGATAGAGCTAAGGAAACTATGGGTTATTACTAAGGAGGTTATGGGTATTGTTCGAGGGTTTTGCTCGTAAGTCAAACCTAGTGTTTATCATCTCCGTTACTTCTACGTACTATCCTACAATATTGAATCTCAATATTGATACGTAAGCACTCATATTTTATCTTTTATATATTAATTGTGTATCCATGTCTTGTGCTCGAGTATATATATTTATACATACGTGTATGCTAAATTTCGTCGTTAAACAGTTTATAATAGATCACGAATTAAATACATATATTACTGGTAAAAGGTATATGATATACATGTTTTTGGAAAGCTGGCGAAAAATCAATAACTTTTCATTTAGATATCGAATAATTTCGATGAACGGATTAAAAGATATGATCAACTGAATTATGATTGAAGTTAATTGAAATTGCTTTTGAATCTACAATTAAGATTTAAACAACTTGTTTACGAGATTGATAAATTGGATTTTTGAATATTACCAACCGAGTAAATGAATCCTTATATAAGGTACGTCTCGTTTTGTTAAACTATTGTCAAAATTGACTTTTTGAAACGACTTTGGATAACTTTTGTATGTCGACATCGAGCATTAGGATTGTGATACACTATGACCTGACCTAGCTTGATAGACATTTATTGACCAACATATGTTCTCTAGGTTGAGATCTACGGTTATTTGGTAATCCGAGTTTCGGTCACATTTTGGTGAACGACTTTATATGATGCTAAGGTGAGTTTCATATGATCCCTTTTACTCAATATATTTTTGGGCTGAGAATACATGCGACTGTTTATAAATACTAAAAATACTAGATTTATATGCGTGAGTTTCATTTGCTCCCTTTTTAATTGATTTTGCAATCTATATTTTTGGGCTGAGAATACATGCAATTTATTTTAAAACGCAATGGATACAAGTACATACTAAATTCTACACTGAGTTTGAACCGAAAATCCCTTAGCTTTGGTAACTAGTAGCTGCCAGTACATAGGATATGGACTGGTGGCCGCGAATAACAGTATATGGATCCATAGGGCTTGACATCCCCTTCCGAGCTAGAGCGCTAGCCTTTTAACGGACGTGTGTTATTTGAGTTTAGGACACGTTGGTTTGCGTGTATTAAAACGAATGGGGTATTTATCATTATAACATTAAAGCTTAGTTACCAGGGTGCTCTGTTATGTAGAATATATTGATAAACGTTTCTGGATGAAACAACTGAAATCTTGTGATCCACTTTTATATACAGATTATGCGAAACACTAAAACTATGAACTCACCAACCTTTGTGTTGACACTTGTTAGCATGTTTATTCTCAGGTTCCCTAGAAGTCTTCCGCTGTTTGCTTACATGTTATACAAGCTATGTGCATGGAGTCTTGCATGCTTTATTCAAGAAAATGTTGCATTCACAAAATCATCACCATGTATCTTATTTTGACTGCATTGTCAACGGAAGTACTATTGTAAACTATTATTTACGGTGATTGTCTATATGTAGAATTCATCAGATGTCGAAAACCTTTGATTTAAATATTCATTGATGGTGTGCCTTTTCAAAAGAATGCAATGTTTACAAAACGTATCATATAGAGGTCAAATACCTTGCAATGAAATCGATGAATGACGTGTTCGTCCATATGGATTTGGAGCGATCGTCACAGAATGTTTTCATGACGAATATGAGTTGATTAAATAGAGTTTTATCATTATTGAGTAATATGGATAAAACAATTTGATTATTCGAAGAGCACGAATGAAGCTATCACAAAATAGTGAAATGAGAAAGACGTGTTTCATCATAACTTTTGACTTGTCATGGTTGAATTCCAGAATTCAAGGAATTTAAAGAAAATCTTCGAAATCTGAAAGATTTGATTCTTCGCCGAATAAGGAAATTAAGATCTCTATAATTAAATACAGTGATCTGCCTCGATTACTCTGTCTGATATTTCCATTATAAATTAAGTTCTTCCGTTCCATTATTCTCACCATTCCTATACTTTCTTTCTTAGTCCATACATTCAAAAGTTTGTGAAAATGCTTAATCCAGTTCTAATCCTTGATATTTTTCTGACTATCGTTTCTATCATTCTTCTTTTTCATTTACCACTGGAGGAATCTATTCACTTCTATTAGTACCTTGAGGTGATACTATTTTTAATTATACCGTGTCTTTATATTGCTATTCGTATTAATATCCATGGTTTGTAACCTCCGTGTTGTTATTGGGCTTTATATTTTCTCTTATATTTTGGAGCTCTTTGCCTTTTTATTCTCCTCTCGACCTCTAGTAAAGCGAGTAATGGTCCAGAATTTGTAAGTATGGAGTTTCGAATGAACTTAATGTTCTAACCAAGAAAGAACGTAATCGTACGATTTGATTTGTCAAATTATCAGAATCATTGAGAATAGAATTATCAAGAATATACTTTCTTGATATGTTCAGAAGTTAATCAGAATGAAAGAGTTATGTAACATGACACATGATGACGTTATAATCTGTGAATCATCATGTTCCATTTAGAAACTCGGCATGACTTATTGTAATATAATCACATTGATCAAGTGTCATTATATTATACTAACTCATGCATCAGTTCCCAACATTACTTTAATAACATTCATATTTTAGGCTCGAAAGTTTACAGAATATAGAAACTAACAGTTTCTATATGATGTAACACTGATAGCACGAAGAGATTAATGATTTCAGATAAGAATAGTTATGAAAATATCTTCAGAAATATGGAGGATATTTATAATGAAAGATACGATGATATCTTGGAATTTCTAATATCGAAGGATGGTGAAGAAATTTTTTTTTCGCAAGAGTTTGGAGTCAGAAGCAAGGTATTCGCTAAAGGTTTCATCAGAAATAGAATCGTCAGGATTCTTAATGTACAAGTTTAGTCCTTGTGATTTGTTCAGAGACTCCTTCATAGTTTGCTCAATCAGTTTTTCAGTTTCAAACTTTTTCTGAGCTTTGCCAACATACAATTCTTTATCATAAACTTTTGGCTGTTGAGGTCGTTTACAGTTTTTGTTGCTTCATTCAACTTTTCAAAATTCAGAGCATTAATTCGCAGACTGGGTGCTTTTCAGAATTTCAGAATGAAAGATCATAATTCTAAGAGATAAAGGTTATATGTATACATATAATTGTTGATGTAGAAACGTTGCGAGATTCGAAATACTGATTACTGATTCCCAGTAATTGGTATGGCAATTATCGTTACAAAATGCGGATGAGTGTATTATAGGGTATTAATGAATAAATATAGTGATTTATCGAAGTGACTTTCGCCAAAGAGTAGTGAAGTTGCTGGTACATTTACTGTTAATGTGGTGGGATTTAAACAGTTCCCCGGTAATGAAGGCGAAAAGACAACGTATATATCAAGGTTATAATAAGGTTGTTTCGAGCAAAAAGTCGAAGTGACTTGCTGGAGCTGTGATAAAACTGGCTATCTCGATCAGGAGTTGCAAAGTTATTTTCGGTAATAATAACACTAAAGGAATTAGCACAGCTATGTGTTAAACGTTTACTCAGGTTCCGAGTGTTTTTCAGGTGCAACACTATATGCATCAATCTTTTCTTCCGTAAATGAAGTGCGGTTGGTTCATCCTCTCGATTGAGGTGTTTTTAAGAATCATGAAAGGTTTGAATGCAGATTGTAATTGTCAAGATACAAATGAGGTTTAAGATGAAATCAATTGGCAAACTTGAAGAATTGTTTAGTTTCATATATTATAATCAATATTTTAATTCATTTTAATTGTCCAATGTTGGTAGTCCTCAGTTGATAGTCCATAGTTAGCAATTCAATAATTCATATATAGTTAAATATATAATACTCGAATTAATCAATATGTATCATGACCCGTGTTCATGTCTCAGACTCGATCACAACTCAAAGTATATATATTATTGTAGAATTAACCTCAACCCTGTATAGAGAACTCGATCATTACTGCATATAGAGTGTCTATGGTTATTCCAAATAATATATATATATATATATATATATATATATATATATATATATATATATATATATATATATATATATATATATATATATATATATATATATATATATATATATATATATATATATATATATATATATATATATATATATATGCGTCGATATGATATGTCAAAACCTTGTATACGTATCCCGATATTTAAAGTGCGTAAAATAAATACAGAAATTAAATGATGATAAATAAAGTGCGTAAAATAAATAACAGAAATTAAATGACGATAAATAAAATTACGGGAATTAAATTTGTGATAATTAAATTGCGATAAATAAAATGTAATACTGAATTAACAGTTAGCTAGGAACAGTTAGCTAGGATTTCGTTAGCGTGGTTTCTTAACAAATTTTCTCATAGTTAATTTTGTTTGTTTCTAACAAACTTTATTTTGTCAAATGTTTTCTTCATTATGCCACTTGTTGGATTCTGATAGGTCAAAATCCAAATATGAAATTAAATGAAAATGATTATTCTGTGGTGAACGGATTCGTATATCTGTGGATGTAAGTAAGATAGTAAATGACTGTTAAATCAGATTCGAAGAACGTACAATGTAACTTATTAATGTGAAATCTAAATATTCCTCGGGTATTATCTACCCGTTAAAATATTTTCACCATTAACAGTTTGTACAAAAGAATTTTTAATTACAATCTTTATGAAAACATATATACATATATATTTTTTTCAAATGTAAACATGGATTTAATGAGTTAATATAATATTAAACTCATTTAGTTTTCGTTTGGAACTAGAATAAATAATCTCTAAAACTTTAGAGATTACATATTCGCCATGTCGAATAAAGATATATGAGGTAGAACGATACGTAGAACGAAGATCATACTCGAAATATAGATGGTGATATTGAGGCATGGATTGTTGATGGTACTGGTGCTGTTATTGATGGTACTGTTATTGCTGGTGATGTTGCTGAAGCTGGTAGATTTTGCACCATATTCTCCAAATTGATTACTCGAGCGCGAAGTTCGTTGACTTCTTCTATTATTCCGGGATGATTGTCGGTCGAAACGAGCGGATGAATAAGGTTTAGAATTGTGGATAGAATATAATCATGTCGAGCTACTCTGGAAATGAAAGTGAAGATGGTGTTTCGAACTGGTTCTCCAGTAAGTGCTTCAGGTTCTTCGCCAAGAGGTGAATTCGGTTGGTGTAAGGGATCGCCTTCTTCACATCTCCATTGATTAAGTCGACTACGAACCCATCAGATGAATTGGGGATGGCTGATTAGTTTATTCATTCTGGTGACGCTGCTTCCGGAGCTTAGGTGAACATCCTTGTCGGAATAGCTATCGGAATCTGAGGGACTCGAACTGGTTGAGGGATTCATCTCGTACGAGTAGATGAAGGATTTTTGATAGATTATAGGATGTAGATTAGTACCCTACAATACATAATTTACATATGCATATATAATACTAAAATTCCATAAGTTACGGAGGAATCTACGGAACTGTCAGGCAAAGTTTACAGTAATAGGTACGCTAAGATATGAATTTTTGTCTATACACTATTCATGCAATCATTGCAGTAAGATGTGTCTAGACTAAGAATGATAAGCAGGTAATTTTCGACACGAAATGATAAGCAAAACTTTTGACATGCAGACACGGTCGAAGTCCAGACTCACTAATGCATCTAAACAACTATCGGTTAGACACACTAATGCAAGACCTGGTTCGTTAAGACCACCGCTCTGATACCACATGTCAAGACCCCTTCCTAATCCATCTGGACGAAGTCACCAACATCTGGTCCCATTGCAATGATCGACTCCAAATAATGTCTTCAAAATATATTTCAAAAACATTTAATAAAGCAGTTGTAAAAACAGCGCATGTATTCTCAGTCCCAAAAATGTAAAGAGTAAAAGGGAATCAAATGAACTCAAGCATATAAATATTGTAAAACAGTTATTAAAACAGTGCATGTATTCTCAGTCCAAAAATGTAATAAGTAAAAGGGAGCAACTGAACTCACCATACTGTATTTTGTAGTAAAAATACATATGACGTCATTTAACAAGTGTAGGGTTGATCTCGGATTCACGAACCTATAATGATTATATATATTAATACCTATTTTTGTAACCGGACAAATTCACATATAATTATTAGTGATATAAATTATATGCTTCATATATATATATACATATATATATATATATATATATATATATATATATATATATATATATATATATATATATATTATTAAATTGTAACTTATTAATATTAATATTTTAAGATATATTTATTCATTAGTTGTAATTTAGTTATTATTATAGTTAACAAAAATATAGTATGTAATATACTTTTTATATGTAAATCTCCTTTGTTTGTAAGATCAATAATTATAATAGTACTAAAATAGAGATAATAATACTAATAATAATAATAAAAATGATAATTTTTATAAAAATGATATGATAATAATAATAATAATAATAATAATAATAATAATAATAATAATAATAATAATAATACTAATAATAATAATAATAATAATAATAATAATAATAATAATAATAATAATAATAATAATAATAATAATAATAATAATAATAATAATAATAATAATAATAATAATGATAATGATAATGAAAATAAAAGTAAAAGTGTATACCCTTAAAAAGTTTTTCTAATAAGAAATGCCCCAAACGAGAATCGAACCCAAGACCTCCCGCTCACGCACAAACACATCCAACCATTCGGCCAATTCAGTTTTTCTGATTTTAAGCCGACCCAATATTTATTTAACTCGTTATTTTTATTTCCTGGCCCAGTTTCAATTCAGCCCAACAAGGAGTATCATGCTCTATGGATTTATAAGCCCAACAGCAAAATTGATTAAATTAGTGGGTTTGGTTCGATCAATAATCAGGCAACACGGGATCGTTTCATCAAGTGTATTCTTCTTCATCATCAATCATTATTAAACCGTCACCTATATCTTTGTTATTTTATGTATGTATTATTATAACCGTCTTTAATCTTCAACATCTTTTTCATTCAATCATCCCATATCATATTCATCATCAATATCTATTCGCTCTTGTTTGTTACAATACGACAGCAACGGATGGGAGCTGCACAGCAATCCCTTATTTCCAGTATCGAGCAGAAAAATAATATATATAAATCGAGCATGGGATACCATCGATGGTTGGCGGTTTTGGTTAATCAATTGAAATATATTCTAAAACATCATCAAGGTTACTTTAAAAAAAATATAAAGTGAAACGTCCCTTTTTAAGTGACTTCCTTTTGTCTGCAATGAGGTTCCTCTTTTAGTTCCATAAGCATAATTGAATTACTTTGTATAATTTGTATAATATAAAACATTATCAAGTTGATAAGCTTCAATAATATTTAAAGCTATGTTCGGTTAGGTGATGGTTTGCGAGCAAAATAGCAACAGAATAGCTATAAAGGAGCATAAAAGTAGTAGCAGATAAGGCTTGTTTGGCCTGGTCTGTTTGATAGATAACAAAATAGAAATCATATGCTGCTGCGAATAGGAAGTCAGGAATATAATGCAGTTGATTGTCGTGGTGTTTGTGAAGGTTTGAAATAGAAGAATATACGCAACATATATGGTGTTTGGTTTATAGTTTATTCGAAGCAGAAACAAAAATCTAGAGTTGTAGTAGTCGGGTTATGGTAGTAGCAGAAAACCCGTAGCAGGAAGAAGAAAAAAAAAATGTGGTTAGATGAGTGGCTTTGGTGACGGTTTATAAGGGTGGTGTACGGTTTATGACTAGTATGGTGGTTTGTGTTGTTAGTCAAATAGAAACTGGAATAGATGATAGATTGGTGAATTTCTAAAGATGATTCACTTTGGTTGTGGGTTAGCTAGTAAATAAGAAAGAAGGAAAGAAGAAGAAGCACAAGTATACATGTGGTATCTAGTGGGTGTTAAAAAGGATATGGTATTACTCCACTAAATAATGTAAAATTAAAATATCCTAACACTCACTTCAATTCTATTTTTGTCGACACAAAGTCACGGAAATTAAGGAAAGTGAAAGCAATTTGATTGCAATGTGTAACAAATTTGACTAATTCAGACAAAGATAAAGATGGTGTTTGAAATAAAATAGATTTTGTTTGTATCTGTATTATTCGGTTTAGTATTATTAATTATAAATATGAATATAGTAAATATTCTAGTAATAATAATAATAGAATTAATAATATTATCAAGAATTGAAATTTTGAAATGATACTAATACTAATAAGTAAAAAAAAAATAATGACAATAATAACTAATAATTCATTTAACGCATAACTAGTTTATAATTTCAATCATTCTTTGTTAATATTCAGTTTTAAAATCTTCATTTTGATAAGCCTAAAATTTGTTAGTATTTTATTAATTACAATTATAATAGTAATAATAATAACAGTAATATTAATAATACAAATATTGATATTAATATTAATAATAATAGTAATAATTATGTTATTACAATACTATATTTTAACTTGTAATTATTTACATATAAGTAAATATTATAAATTTCTACCTATTATACTTATAATTTATTACAATATTCATATAATAATTATGTATAGAAATTATATCTAATTATTTATATATACACATCTATTTACAAATATTGGTTCGTGAATCGTCGAGACTGGTCGAAGGTCAATTGAATTTATGAAACAGTTCAAAGTTTTTGAGACTTCAACATTATAGACTTAGCTTATCATGTCGAAATCATATAAAGATTAAGTTTAAATTTGGTCGGAAATTCCCGGGTCGTCAGAACGTATACTTAGGTTGCCTTACTCAGCTGTAAACCGTACAAGTTTTGTCTATCATCCAATCTTATTCAAAGGTGAGTCTACAGTCCCTTTTTTTACATGTTTTCAGGGATGAGAATACACGCTGTTATATTTACATTTTTAAATGCTTTTGTATTGACATGAGTAATATATATGTGTACTGAGTTTGTTCACAAAGCCTCTAGCTTGAATACTTTTAATACCAACGATGTAAGCACAATTTAGATGGACGGATCCGTTAGGTTGACAACCTCACTCGCTATAAAAACTGTGGTGCATTTATTTTGAACATTAAATACGCTCGAACAAGTGTATAACATTTTAGGAGGTAAAGTGATGTTAAAGCAGAGGGGTACGAAATAGTTATATTTTTACTACGAAATACTATTAAATACGATACAATTTTACACAAGTTATTTATTTATTTATAGAGTGGATATACCTAAACCTTGCTACAACACTTATAGGCAGTGTACCTAATTGTACAGTAGTGTAGTTTTTAGTAAGTCTGGTTCGTTCCACAGGGAGCTAGCCAAGTTTAACGCTATATTTTTAAAACTATATTTGTATAAATATATATATAAATATATAAATAAGTAATATTATTATTATAAAAGGGGGTTTTTACCGTTTAATGACCGGTTTGTCAATTTTATGTCTTAAGTCACAGTTAAAACCTAATGTAAAATATTAAAAATAAATATAACTTAATTTAAAGTGTAAAGTAAATGACGATAATTAAAGTGCGATAAATAAAATGATGGTAAATAAAATTGCGATATTTAAAAGTACGATAAATAAAATGACAGTAAATAAAAGTGCGATGAAATATGAAATAAAGGAATTATGCTTATTTAAACTTTCGTAATCATGATGTTTGACGTGTTGATTTTAATTTATTACCATGGGTTAATTGTCCTTTGTCCTGGATTATTCGATATATCCATCTGGTTTTTGTCCATAACAGTCCATCAGTCATAAATATAAAGTGCGAGTGTCCTCGTCAAATTATCCTTATATCCGAAGTCAAATATTCCAACTAATTGGGGACTTAAACTGTAATAAGGTTTAATACATTGTTAATGATTACACCAGGTTATCGACTGTGTGTAATCCAAGGTTTTAATACTTTATTATCAATTACACCAAGTGTCCTTGTATGTAATCCACCCCTGTTTTAATGAGTCCATTAACTATTAATCCATTCCCGTATCCGGTTAAATGAACGATTATTAGTACTTATAAATATCCCGCCCATCGTGTCCGATCGAGTGTATATGGTTATTTATAGGTACGTCCAAATGTAAATCTTTATATTAAATTAACGAACTATCATTCAATTAAACAAATATAAAGCCCATTAATAGCCCAGAGTCTAATTTCCACAAGTGTCGGTCTTTTGTCCAAACCCCAATTGTGGTACAAAGCCCAATAACCCCGTATTTAATATTTAGTCTAACATCACGATTACTTCGATTTAAATAAGCATAATAATAACTTAGCTACGAGACATTAATTTAAAAAGGTTGAACATAACTTACAATGAGTATTAATAGCGTAGCGTTACACGGACAGAATTTCAACTTACACACTTACAACATTCGCTAACATAACCTTATTATTATTAATCTTAAATTAAAATTAAAATTATAATATATATATATATATATATATATATATATATATATATATATATATATATATATATATATATATATATATATATATATATATATATATATATCGTGAGAGAGAGATTAGAAAAAGATGTGTTTTTGCTCGATCAGAACCCGACTTTTTATAGGCTAAATTCGAGTTCCTGTTCACCATGCGATCGCATGGGGATATAGCACAGAAGCCATGCGATCGCATGGCCCATCTGGCCAGCTCACAATCCTTTGTTTTTTAATTTGCCGAAGATTTTTATTATATAATATAATATATATAATTTTAAGAATTATTTATATATTATATTATATTCATGTGCATAGTTGACTTGTCATTTTAGCTCCGTTGCATCGCGCATTGAGAGTTGACTCTGGTCCCGGTTCCGGATTTTTGAACGTCCTTTCGTAATATTTAATATCTTGTACTTTGCGTTTTGCGGCTCGTACTCTTGTAACTTTTAGATGTTTCTCATCAATAATTTGAACCACTTTCATTGTACTTTGTACTTTTTAGCTTTTTGGTCGTTCGCGTCTTCAAATCGTCGAATCTGTCTTTTGTCTTCACCTTTTAATATTTAAACAAATATCACTTGTAAATGGAACAATTGCAACTAAAAGCTTGTCTTTCTTGAGGGATAATGCTATGAAATAAATATATGTTTGTTTTTAGCATTATCAAATATTCCCACACTTGAGCGCTGCTTGTCCTCAAGCAATATAGAACTTGAATATAACTTTACAAGAATCACTTCTTTATTCTTCACACTTTGTACATCAGTGATTTTAATATGGCGGTATGAACAATGATAGTAACGTTGTGGTTTACAGTCCCACATGACTATAAAAATTTAGATCCTTTAGGAAATTGGATCTTTATGAAAGCATTTGATCTTTTAAAAATTCAATCTAGCTTTTACCCTAGATAAGTTTTCCGAAATAACCCTTCACCGGTGTTTGCAAAATGTTTTTGTGGGTTTGGTGGGTTTCAGATTTGAAAATTTTAGCTTAAAACTTGCGGTTTTGTGTCACCCACTTGCTAACCTTGTATTGGGAAAGAAACACGTCCAATATACTTGCTTCGTATATTACCTTTTGGTAAACTACCGTCCAGTTGTAAAGGAAAGCGTTGAACAAGCAACTGTTAAGGCAATGTCCTGTGACATGCTTTTGATTATGGTCTATATCGTGTCGGATGCAATTACTATCATTTGTAGGAACAATAGTAAAGATCACCCTATAGTTTTTTGGTCTGGCATAAGGTCCTGTCTTTGACCATGCTATGCAACCACCGTTCTTACGGTTGACACCCGATTTGGTTCAAGTGACCTAATGAATTCCCGGTGAATTCCTAGGATTTTACGTTCAATGGTAATGAACGCATTGAAAATGGGTTTTCAAAAAACAAATCGGTTTGTAATTTGATCAAAATATTTTCTCGTTCAAGCTCGAGTTTAGATATCATTGAATTCCATGAGTTTGAATTCTCAATCTTTAAGGTCAATCTCAAGGAGTGAGTAATATCAGTCTTAAAAGCTAATTTTTGATCTTTAAGGAGATTATCCTTTCTGGTGATCTGATTTATTAGACTTATAAGCTAATTTGCACGGTGCCCCCCATTGTACGAGACAGATCCTCTCATGGTTAGGATAAGTCTGACCACTTAGCGACCCTATTTGATGCTGAGGTCCGTGGATTTCCAGCTGATTTTAGTGAAAACTTTTCAAGGTTTTTCGTAGACTCTACAACTGATCTGGATGACAAGTTCCTGACCTAAATCAAGAAGCGCGTGCATTTTTCTCTTGGAAGACTTTACTTCCTTTTAAATTTTATTTATATTACAATAAACTGGGTAAAACTGATTAATATCGTCCAAAACAAAAGTATTTTTAATTATTTGTACAAAAATATGTGATATATATTCTAAATAACTTGGTAATTTTTTTTCCACACTTGGCTTTTATTTTCCTTTCTTTGCCTTTTTATTTTCCTCTATTCCATTTTAAATGAATTCAAACATTTTGGGTTGTTTCTCAATTTATGTCCTTTACGAGGTAACAATAATTTCGGTATTAACACCTAGTTTTATCATTCATAAATATCATGATTTTGAGTTCATTATTTGAAAATTTTGAAAAATTTTACTAGAATTGGGTAGTCAGTATATAAGACTAGGGCTGTTCTTTATTATCAGAGAGCACTAGATTCTAGTATAACTACTGCGTTACTAGTATTTTTAATGGTAACCAAGTGTTTAAATTAAAAATTTTAAAAATCCGAAAGAATTTAACCCCTTCCCACACTTAAGATCTTGCAATACCCACATTTGTAAGAAATCAGTACAATTTAAATTATTAAGGGTGATTAGCGTAGAAAAATGATTAAATTTTACCAAAGTTTCCAACATTATTGGCGTTTGTTTGTTGAATGATGAATGGTGCACATCATTTGTTCATTCCGTCTTGTTGTTACATCATATTTGTTTTTCATTTTGTCGTCAAAATTAGTAGCTTTTGCTGAACTTAATGCCAGTCTTTGAAAATGCGTTGTTTTACCTTGTTGTGTACATGAGATAAAATACATACAATACAAATATAAACATGCATGGTAATTTGAAATGGGACTTAATATCCCACTTTCAAATTACAAAAATGAAATATTAGTACAAAAAAAAATGTTAAAAATTACATAAAAGTATCACAATATTATATGTTTTAAACATAAGTGAATAAAAATAATAAAAGATAAAAATCACCAACGGGAACTGTATCAATCTGGATAGGGGTTCCAGTTCATGTCGTCGGTCGAGTTCCACGGTTAGTTATAGGTGTACTGATAGGCTTGGTTGGGGTCGTAGAGAGTAAATGGTGGTCGCATATCGGGCTGGTGTGGCGGATAGTAAGCAGGTCGGGTCGGTACGTAGTTATTTAGTACCTGAGGTGATCGATGGCTCATGATCTGATGCTGATGATAGTGCCATCTATCATGCTGTCGTTGCCTGGAATGCTCGTACACATTCTCGGTGTGCCACTGCTCGTACTGACTATGTCTAGTCTCGTTTGTCATTTCTGCCTCATCTATGCGCTGGTAAACGTCAGTAACAGCCTCCTTAATGACATCCCTAATGACATCCGCTTCCTCCATTTCCTCATCTGAACCTCTCTCTACCTGTGAATGACGGCCCTGATATGGTACTGCTTGATTGCGTCTGCTCTTTAATACCTTCGCACCTTGATAAACCCGCAATCTTAAAGTCTCATTATGTTCCCTACACACCATCATCGGACCCCCTTGATCCCTATCTACGCCTAAATACTCTCCAATGAGAGTAATAAAAATACCCCCTCCTATTATTCCCCCATCCTGTATTCCTTCCACTATCTTAGATAAATAAAAACCAACACAGTAGGGGATATTAAGAAAGCTTCTAGTGTTTCGAATGCACTTAAGGTAAAATAAATCGTGTAGAGTCATTTTCTCCTTGTTGTTACCTCTTTGTGTAATCGAATTAGCTAAAAATCTATGTATAATACGAAGCTCTGCTTTGTTAATATCTAAATAGGAGTGTCTTCCTTCCCGCGTAAAAACATTAGAATTTGACATACGCCTCCAGACGGTGTCAGCGTCAAAATTCCTATCTGTAGTGACCCTGGAATTTCCGATCAAATTTAAACATTTATCTTTATATGATCTCGACACGATAAGAAAAGTCTGTGATGTTGAGTCTCAAAAAGTTTGAACTTTTGCCATACATTCAATTACCCTTTGACGATTCCCGATGATTCACGAACCTTTATTTATAATTAGAAAAGTAAATATAAATAATTATATAGGTGAATAATTATATTAAATATATTAATGAACTATTAAGTAAGTTAGTTATTATGAAGGATGACTTTAAATAACTAAAGCTTGTTATTTTGAATATACAGAGTATATTGTATATAAAGGGTTCAAACATATTTTGCCAATGATATCAAAATAATAAATGTATAATGTTATACTTGTGGTTAATTATTTAATGGATATATACTTATCTATTTAACGGGTATAACATAATTGTGTATATATATATATATATATATATATATATATATATATATATATATATATATATATATATATATGATTCTATGTATAATCAAATGTACATTGTAATATATATAATGTATAAATATTCAGTTATATATTATATAAATTAGAAAACATTACATAAATAATAAATTGAAACATTAATATAATTTTGATAGAACTATTATTAATATTATTGATAATATATTTATTAATATTAGTAATCTTATTCTGTTTAAAACTTATAACATTCTTAAAACTAATAATAGATTTATGTTATTTAGTAATATTACACAAGTTAATGTGATATATATATATATATATATATATATATATATATATATATATATATATATATATATATATATATATATATATATATATATATATACAGATATATATATATCAAATATACACAAACAAATAATAGACATATAAATGTAATGGTATATATATACATAAAATCAGTATTTATATTGTACCATTAGTGTTATTAATTATATTACCATATTATTGTGGATATTTTTGTTATTTTTATTATTAATATCATTTTTCTTATAATATTTATTAATAAAGAATAATACAATCCAATATTTTTATCATTAATAGTATAGTTATTATCATCTTTATGACTATTATTATTATTATTATTATTATTAATTATTATTTATATAATTATTACTATTACTAAAATTTATTAATTATTATTATTATTAATGTTTATTTGAATTATATAAATTATATAGAATGGGATATCGTACTATCTTATTACCTATAGTCATCAAAACTATTTTAAACTTTTGTTTTGATCTCCAGTTCGTTAGGTGTCAGTATCAAATCAGCAATACAGAATCAAAGGCAGTACAAAATCGATCTATATTTTTCTATATTTTGTTTTTTTCTCCTTTGTCTGATTGGGAATTGCTGTCAACCACGACTAGCTTTAAGCTCAACGAATTTTACAATGATATGGATTAAGTCCTTCCTTTTATCTAGAGTCATTATCAATTAAAAATACTACAACTTCTGTCTGATCGAATTTTTTTTTAACAGGAAACTGAATTCAGTTTTTTTTTATGTCCCTGTTCGTGACAAAATTTCCAAAAGATCGAATTTGAATCAAATTACAAAATCTAAAATAGCAGTATTGTTAGAAATATTCTTCTTAAACTATCTGTAAATTTATAACTTCCAATTTTTAGTATCGGGTTCCAATTCCTGAGTCAAACATTATATTTCAAAAGTCAACGTTTTTGTTCAACATAAAAATTCGTAATCATATTGATGTTTCAATTCAAATTAGTGATCCAGAAAGTTTCTAGGGACGATTTAAAATTTATTTCATGTTGAACTCATAATCTAAAACTGTCCAAAAATCGAAATCATAGTTGGAGTTCACTTATGTTCTTCGTAAACTGATTTTTTCTTTTTTCAGTTTTTACTTTAAAATCTTTTCTTCTCTGATGATCTCAAACATCTGTACGAGTTGTTTTTGTTTCAATTAAGGAGTTTAAACCAATTTTGTTTGAGCTGTTACGATTATGATTAACTTCCAGTCGACTATATTAGGAAGAAGATGAAGAACGTGTAGTATGGTATAAGAGAAATTAAAACAGTAAATAAAATAGAAAAATGGATACAGACGGATGGTTTAAGTGTTGCTTCGGGTTTCAAGAGGTCTCGAGTTCAATCCTCATTGGGTGCATAAATTTTTTTAAAGGGAGTTCTAAGGTAGTTTTTCCTTTTGTAAACTCATTATTTCCTTATTATTATTATTACTTCTAATTAATATTGTTATTATTATTATCCTTAATATTATTACTAGTATTATTATTATTACTATAATTATGATTAAGATTATAAATAATATTATGATGGAGATAATATAAGTTATCACTGTTATCATTAATATTAGTGTTATAATCATTATTGTTATTAATATTATTACTATTGTTATTATTAGAATTAGTAATAGCATTATAACTATTATTATTAATATCATATATGCATTTATAAGTATTATAACTCTCTTGGTCATTAGTATTAATACAAGTATCATGAATATTAATATCATTGTAGTATTATCCTTAAAGTATTATTATTATGGTTATTATCATTACTATTAATTTTATTAATTAATTATTAAGAGTATTAATAATATTATTACTAGGTATTAAGTATTATTATCAAAAGTATTGTTTTCATTATCATTATTATTGATATTATTATTAGTACGAAGGTTATTAATATTATTATTATCATTCCTATTAAAATTATCATTTTCAAAAGTATCATTTTTATTAACACTATTATTTTTATCATTATCATTATTATTATCACTATTATTGTTATTATTACAAATAAATATTATTTTACAAAATTCATTACAAAATATACTAATATTACGTATTACTAGATTTTTATTATTAAAATGACATTTAGTAAGCTATATATAAAATATATTAATATAAATATATATATTCTTATCACATATAAACCTTGAGATAAATTTCTATTTTTTTAATATATTATGACAAATGATAAATATTATATTAATAAATTACTCTAATAAGTATTTACTATATTAATAAATGTATTATATAAATAAATATTAACTAATTAAAGAATATAGGATAAATATAACTTATTTAGTAATTCAATATGTAAATGATTAATATATAAACTTGTTAGTTGTTATTATATGTTTTAATATATACAACTAATATAGGTTCATGAATCCGAGGCCAACCTTACACTTATTCAATGATGTTATACGTATTTTTACTACAAAATACAGTATGGTGAGTTTCATTTGCTCCCTTTTACTCTTTACATTTTTGGGCTGAGAATATATGCAAATGCTTTAGTAACTGTTTTACAATAATTATATGCGTGAGTTTCATTACTTCCCTTTTAAATGCTTTTACAATATATATTTTTGGGACTGAGAATACATGCGATGTTTTTATAACTGTTTTATGAAATGGACACAAGTAATTGAAACTACATTATATGGTTGAATTATCAAAATCGAATATGCCCCTTTTTATTAAGTCTGGTAATCTAAGAATTAGGGAACAGACACCCTAATTGACGCGAACTCTAAAGATAGATCTATCGGGCCCAACAAGCCCCATCCAAAGTACCGGATGCTTTAGTACTTCGAAATTTATATCATGTCCGAAGGAGGATCCCGGAATGATGGGGATATTCTTATATACATATTGTGAATGTCGGTTACCAGGTGTTCAATCCATATGAATGATATTTTTGTCTCTATGCATGGGACGTATGTTTATGAGAAATGGAATTATGAAATCTTGTGGTCTATTAAAATTTAGAAAAGATTATTTATGTTAAACTAATGAACTCACCAACCTTTTGGTTGACACTTGAAAGCATTTTATTCTCAGGTATGAAAGAAATCTTCCGCTGTGCATTTGCTCATATTAGAGAAATTACTTGGAGTCATTCTTGACATATTTTAAAAGACGTACATTCGAGTCGTTGCATTCATCAAGATTATTATTAAGTCAATTATAGTTAGATATATTATGAAATAGTATGCATATCATCAATTTTTGATGTAAGTAAGTTTGTCTTTTCAAAACGAATGAAAGGTTTGTAAAATGTATCATATAGAGGTCAAGTACCTCGCGATGTAACCAACTATTGTGAATCGTTTGTAATCAATGTGGACTTTGTCCAGATGGATTAAGACGGGTCCTTTCAGTTGGTATCAGAGCGGTGGTCTTAGCGAACCATGTCTACATTAGTGTGTCTAACTGATAAGTCGTTAGGATGCATTATTGAGTCTGGACTTCGACCGTGTCTGCATATCAAAAGTTTTGCTTATCATTTTGTGTCAAAAATTACCTGCTTATCATTCTTAGATAATCACTTACTTATCATTCTTAGTCTAGACACGTTTTACTGCATTGACTGCATGAATAGTGTATAGACAAAATTCATATCTTAGCGTATCTGCTACTTCATATCTTAGCGTATCTGTTACTGTAACTTTGCCTGACAACTTCTGTAGATTCCTCCGAAACTTATGGGATTTTAGTATTATATATGCATATGTAAATTATGTATTGCAGGGTACTAATCTACATCCTATAATCTATTTCTTATCGAAAATCCTTCATCTGATCGTACGAGATGAATCCTGCAACCAGTTCGAGTCCCTCAGATTCCGATAGCTATTCCGATAGTTATTCCGGCAGCTATTCTGACATAGATGTTCACCTAAGCTCCGAAAACAGCGTCATCGGCATGAATCAACCAATCAGCCATTATCAATTCATCTGATGGGTTCGTAGTTGACTTAATTATTGGAAACGCACAGAAGGCAATCCCTTCCACCAACTGAATTCACCTCTTGACAATGAACCTGAAGCGTTTACCGGCGAACTTGTTCGAGACACCATTTTCAGTCCCATTTCCAGGGTAACTCGACAAGATCATATTCTATCCACAATTCTGAACCTTATTCATCCGCTCGTTCCGACCGACAATCATCCTGGAGTAATAAGTCAACGAACTTCGTGCTCGAATAATCAATTCGGAGAATATGGTGCAAAATGTACCAGCTTCAGCAACATCACCGGCACCAACAGTACAATCAATAACAGCACCAGTACCATCAACAATCCATGCTTCAATATCATCATATGTACTTTGAGTATGATCTTCGTTCTACGTATCGTTCTACCTCATTTATCTTCGTTCGACATGGCGAATATGTAATCTCTAAAGTTTTAGAGATTATTTATTCTAGTTCCAACCGAAAAGCAAATGAGTTTAATATCATAATAACTCATTAAATCCATGAATACATCTGAAGAAAATATATATGTATATATGTTTTCATAAAGATTGTAATTAAAAAAAAATATTCTTTCGTACAAACTGTTAATGGTGAAAATATTTTAACGGGTAGGTAATACTCGAGGACTATTTAAATTTCACATTAATAAATTACATTGTACGTTCTTCGAATCTGTTTCAACAAGTCATATACTATCCTACTTACATCCACCGATATACAAATCCGTTCACCATAGAATAACCATATTCATCCAATTACATATTTGGATTTTGATCTATCAGAATCCATAAAGTGGCATAACGAAGAAATAATGGACACAATAAAAATTGATTAGAAACAGATTAATTAACAATATGAAATTCTATTAAGAATCCACGCTAACAAAATCCTAGCTAACTGTTCCTAGCTGACTGTTAATTCCGTATTACCATTTAATTATCGCAATTTATTTATCGCAATTTATATTCTGGAAATTTTATTTATCGTCATTTAAATTTCTGTTATTTACTTTACGCACTTTATTTATCGTTATTTAATTTTCTGTTATTTATTTTACGCATTTTAAATATCGGGACACGTATACAAGGTTTTGACATATCATATCGACGCATCTATATATATTATTTGGAATCACCATAGACACTCTATATGCAGTAATGATCGAGTTCTCTATACAGGGTTGAGATTGATTCTACAATAATATATATAGTTTGAGTTGTGATCGAGTCTGAGACGTATATGAAATGTCCCGTTCTTATTGATTAAAAACGTTCCATATTAATTGATTTCGTTGCGAGGTTTTGACCTCTATATGAGACGTTTTTCAAAGAATGCATTCATTTTTAAAACAAACCATAACCTTTATTTCATAAATAAAGGTTTAAAAAGCTTTACGTAGATTATCAAATAATGATAATCTAAAATATCCTGTTTACACACGACCATTACATAATGGTTTACAATACAAATATGTTACATCGAAATCAGTTTCTTGAATGCAGTTTTTACACAATATCATACAAACATGGATGCCAAATCTTGTCCTTATTTTAGTATGCAACAGCGGAAGCTCTTAATATTCACCTGAGAATAAACATGCTTTAAACGTCAACAAAAATGTTGGTGAGTTATAGGTTTAACCTATATATATCAAATCGTAACAATAGACCACAAGATTTCATATTTTAATACACATCCCATACATAGAGATAAAAATCATTCGTATGGTGAACAACTGGTAACCGACAATAACAAGATGCATATATAAGAATATCCCCATCATTCCGGGACACCCTTCGGATATGATATAAATTTCGAAGTACTAAAGCATCCGGTACTTTGGATGGGGTTTGTTAGGCCCAATAGATCTATCTTTAGGATTCGCGTCAATTAGGGTGTCTGTTCCCTAATTCTTAGATTACCAGACTTAATAAAAAGGGGCATATTCGATTTCGATAATTCAACCATAGAATGTAGTTTCACGTACTTGTGTCTATTTTGTAAATCATTTATAAAACCTGCATGTATTCTCATCCCAAAAATATTAGATTTTAAAAGTGGGACTATAACTCACTTTCACAGATTTTTACTTCGTCGGGAAGTAAGACTTGGCCACTGGTTGATTCACGAACCTATAACAATATATACATATATATCAAAGTATGTTCAAAATATATTTACAACACTTTTAATATATTTTGATGTTTTAAGTTTATTAAATCAGCTGTCCTCGTTAGTAACCTACAACTAGTTGTCCACAGTTAGATGTACAGAAATAAATCGATAAATATTATCTTGAATCAATCCACGACCCAGTGTATACGTATCTCAGTATTAATCACAACTCAAACTATATATATTTTGGAATCAACCTCAACCCCGTATAGCTAACTCCAACATTCACATATAGAGTGTCTATGGTTGTTCCGAAATATATATAGATGTGTCGACATGATAGGTCGAAACATTGTATACGTGTCTATGGTATCTCAATATTACATAATATACAATACAAGTTGATTAAGTTATGGTTGGAATAGATTTGTTACCAATTTTCACGTAGCTAAAATGAGAAAAATTATCCAATCTTGTTTTACCCATAACTTCTTCATTTTAAATCCGTTTTGAGTGAATCAAATTGCTATGGTTTCATATTGAACTCTATTTTATGAATCTAAACAGAAAAATTATAGGTTTATAGTCGGAAAAATAAGTTACAAGTCGTTTTTGTAAAGGTAGTCATTTCAGTCGAAAGAACGACGTCTAGATGACCATTTTAGAAAACATACTTCCACTTTGAGTTTAACCATAATTTTTGGATATAGTTTCATGTTCATAATAAAAATCATTTTCTCAGAATAACAACTTTTAAATCAAAGTTTATCATAGTTTTTAATTAACTAACCCAAAACAGCCCGCGGTGTTACTACGACGGCGTAAATCCAGTTTTACGGTGTTTTTCGTGTTTCCAGGTTTTAAATCATTAAGTTAGCATATCATATAGATATAGAACATGTGTTTAGTTGATTTTAAAAGTCAAGTTAGAAGGATTAACTTTTATTTGCGAACAAGTTTAAAATTAACTAAACTATGTTCTAGTGATTACAAGTGTAAACCTTCGAATAAGATAGCTTTATATGTATGAATCGAATGATGTTATGAACATCATTACTACCTTAAGTTCCTTGGATAAACCTACTGGAAAAGAGAAAAATGGATCTAGCTTCAATGGATCCTTGGATGGCTCGAAGTTCTTGAAGCAGAATCATGACACGAAAACAAGTTCAAGTAAGATCATCACTTGAAATAAGATTGTTATAGTTATAGAAATTGAACCAAAGTTTGAATATGATTATTACCTTGTATTAGAATGATAACCTACTATAAGAAACAAAGATTTCTTGAGGTTGGATGATCACCTTACAAGATTGGAAGTGAGCTAGCAAACTTGAAAGTATTCTTGATTTTATGAAACTAGAACTTTTGGAATTTATGAAGAACACTTAGAACTTGAAGATAGAACTTGAGAGAGATCAATTAGATGAAGAAAATTGAAGAATGAAAGTGTTTGTAGGTGTTTTTGGTCGTTGGTGTATGGATTAGATATAAAGGATATGTAATTTTGTTTTCATGTAAATAAGTCATGAATGATTACTCATATTTTTGTAATTTTATGAGATATTTCATGCTAGTTGCCAAATGATGGTTCCCACATGTGTTAGGTGACTCACATGGGCTGCTAAGAGCTGATCATTGGAGTGTATATACCAATAGTACATACATCTAAAAGCTGTGTATTATACGAGTACGAATACGGGTGCATACGAGTAGAATTGTTGATGAAACTGAACGAGGATGTAATTGTAAGCATTTTTGTTAAGTAGAAGTATTTTGATAAGTGTATTGAAGTCTTTCAAAAGTGTATAAATACATATTAAAACACTACATGTATATACATTTTAACTGAGTCGTTAAGTCATCGTTAGTCGTTACATGTAAGTGTTGTTTTGAAACCTTTAGGTTAACGATCTTGTTAAATGTTGTTAACCCATTGTTTATAATATCAAATGAGATTTTGAATTATTATATTATCATGATATTATCATGTATGAATATCTCTTAATATGATATATATACATTAAATGTCTTTACAACGATAATCGTTACATATATGTCTCGTTTCAAAATCATTAAGTTAGTAGTCTTGTTTTTACATATGTAGTTCATTGTTAATATACTTAATGATATGTTTACTTATCATAATATCATGTTAACTATATATATAACCATATATATGTCATCATATAGTTTTTACAAGTTTTAACGTTCGTGAATCACCGGTCAACTTGGGTGGTCAATTGTCTATATGAAACATATTTCAATTAATCAAGTCTTAACAAGTTTGATTGCTTAACATGTTGGAAACATTTAATCATGTAAATATCAATCTCAATTAATATATATAAACATGGAAAAGTTTGGGTCACTACAGTACCTACCCGTTAAATAAATTTCGTCCCGAAATTTTAAGCTGTTGAAGGTGTTGACGAATCTTCTGGAAATAGATGCGGGTATTTCTTCTTCATCTGATCTTCACGCTCCCAGGTGAACTCGGGTCCTCTACGAGCATTCCATCGAACCTTAACAATTGGTATCTTGTTTTGCTTAAGTCTTTTAACCTCACGATCCATTATTTCGACGGGTTCTTCGATGAATTGAAGTTTTTCGTTAATTTGGATTTCATCTAACGGAATAGTGAGATCTTCTTTAGCAAAACATTACTTCAAATTCGAGACATGGAAAGTGTTATGTACAGCCGCGAGTTGTTGAGGTAACTCAAGTCGGTAAGCTACTGGTCCGACACGATCAATAATCTTGAATGGTCCAATATACCTTGGATTTAATTTCCCTCGTTTACCAAATCGAACAACGCCTTTCCAAGGTGCAACTTTAAGCATGACCATCTCTCCAATTTCAAATTCTATATCTTTTCTTTTAATGTCAGCGTAGCTCTTTTGTCGACTTTGGGCAGTTTTCAACCGTTGTTGAATTTGGATGATCTTCTCGGTAGTTTCTTGTATAATCTCCGGACCCGTAATCTGTCTATCCCCCACTTCACTCCAACAAATCGGAGACCTGCACTTTCTACCATAAAGTGCTTCAAACGGCGCCATCTCAATGCTTGAATGGTAGCTGTTGTTGTAGGAAAATTCTGCTAACGGTAGATGTCGATCCCAACTGTTTCCGAAATCAATAACACATGCTCGTAGCATGTCTTCAAGCGTTTGTATCGTCCTTTCACTCTGCCCATCAGTTTGTGGATGATAGGCAGTACTCATGTCTAGACGAGTTCCTAATGCTTGCTGTAATGTCTGCCAGAATCTTGAAATAAATCTGCCATCCCTATCAGAGATAATAGAGATTGGTATTCCATGTCTGGAGATGACTTCCTTCAAATACAGTCGTGCTAACTTCTCCATCTTGTCATCTTCTCTTATTGGCAGGAAGTGTGCTGATTTGGTGAGACGATCAACTATTACCCAAATAGTATCAAAACCACTTGCAGTCCTTGGCAATTTAGTGATGAAATCCATGGTAATGTTTTCCCATTTCCATTCCGGGATTTCGGGTTGTTGAAGTAGACCTGATGGTTTCTGATGCTCAGCTTTGACCTTAGAACACGCCAAACATTCTCCTACGTATTTAGTAACATCGGCTTTCATACCCGGCCACCAAAAATGTTTCTTGAGATCCTTGTACATCTTCCCCGTTCCAGGATGTATTGAGTATCTGGTTTTATGAGCTTCTCTAAGTACCATTTCTATCATATCTCCAAATTTTGGTACCCAAATCCTTTCAGCCCTATACCGGGTTCCGTCTTCCCGAATATTAAGATGCTTCTCCGATCCTTTGGGTATTTCATCCTTTAAATTTCCCTTTTTTAAAACTCCTTGTTGCGCCTCCTTTATTTGAGTAGTAAGGTTATTATGAATCATTATATTCATAGATTTTACTCGAATGGGTTCTCTGTCCTTCCTGCTCAAGGCATCGGCTACCACATTTGCCTTCCCCGGGTGGTAACGAATCTCAAAGTCGTAATCATTCAATAATTCAATCCACCTACGCTTCCTCATATTCAGTTGTTTCTGATTAAATATGTGTTGAAGACTTTTGTGGTCGGTATATATAATACTTTTGACCCCATATAAGTAGTGCCTCCAAGTCTTTAATGCAAAAACAACCGCGCCTAATTCCAAATCATGCGTCGTATAATTTTGCTCGTGAATCTTCAATTGTCTAGACGCATAAGCAATCACTTTCGTTAGTTGCATTAATACACAACCGAGACCTTGCTTTGATGCGTCACAATAAATCACAAAATCATCATTCCCTTCAGGCAATGACAATATAGGTGCCGTAGTTAGCTTTTTCTTCAATAACTGAAACGCTTTCTCTTGTTCATCATTCCATTCAAATTTCTTCCCTTTATGCGTTAATGCAGTCAAGGGTTTTGCTATTCTGGAAAAGTCTTGGATGAACCTTCTGTAGTAACCAGCTAGTCCTAAAAACTGGCGTATGTGTTTTGGAGTTTTCGGGGTTTCCCACTTTTCAACAGTTTCTATCTTTGCCGGATCCACCTTAATACCTTCTTTGTTCACTATGTGACCGAGGAATTGAACTTCTTCCAACCAAAATGCACACTTTGAAAACTTAGCGTACAATTCTTCCTTCCTCAATACTTCTAACACCTTTCTCAAATGTTCACCGTGTTCTTGGTCATTCTTTGAGTAAATAAGTATGTCATCAATGAAAACAATGACAAACTTGTCAAGGTATGGTCCACACACTCGGTTCATAAGGTCCATGAACACAGCTGGTGCATTAGTTAAACCAAACGGCATGACCATAAACTCGTAATGACCGTAACGTGTTCTGAAAGCAGTCTTTGGAATATCATCTTCTTTCACCCGCATTTGATGATACCCGGAACGTAAGTCAATCTTTGAATAAACAGACGAGCCTTGTAGTTGATCAAATAAGTCGTCGATTCTCGGTAGTGGGTAGCGGTTCTTGATGGTAAGTTTGTTCAACTCTCGGTAGTCGATACACAACCTGAATGTACCATCTTTCTTCTTGACAAACAAAACAGGAGCTCCCCACGGTGATGTGCTTGGTCGAATGAAACCACGCTCTAAAAGTTCTTGTAATTGGCTTTGCAGTTCTTTCATCTCGCTGGGTGCGAGTCTGTAAGGAGCACGAGCTATTGGTGCAGCTCCTGGTACAAGATCTATTTGAAATTCAACGGATCGATGTGGGGGTAATCCCGGTAATTCTTTCGGAAATACATCGGGAAATTCTTTTGCAATGGGAACATCATTGATGCTCTTTTCTTCAGTTTGTACTTTCTCGACGTGTGTTAGAACAGCATAGCAACCTTTTCTTATTAGTTTTTGTGCCTTCAAATTACTAATAAGATGTAGCTTCGTGTTGCCCTTTTCTCCGTACACCATTAAGGGTTTTCCTTTTTCTCGTATAATGCGAATTGCATTTTTGTAACAGATGATCTCTGCTTTCACTTCTTTTAACAAGTCCATACCGATTATCACATCAAAACTCCCTAACTCTACTGGTATCAAATCAATCTTAAATGTTTCGCTAACCAGTTTAATTTCTCGATTCCGACATATATTATCTGCTGAAATTAATTTACCATTTGCTAATTCGAGTAAAAATTTACTATCCAAAGGCGTCAATGGACAACTTAATTTAGCACAAAAATCTCTACTCATATAGCTTCTATCCGCACCCGAATCAAATAAAACGTAAGCAGATTTATTTTCAATAAGAAACGTACCCGTAACAAGCTCCGGGTCTTCTTGTGCCTCTGCCGCATTAATATTGAAAACTCTTCCGCGGCCTTGTCCATTCGTGTTCTCCTGGTTCGGGCAATTTCTAATAATGTGGCCCGGTTTTCCACATTTATAACAAACTACGTTGGCATAACTTGCTCCGACACTACTTGCTCCGCCATTACTCGTTCCGACACCATTTGTTCCTTTCGTTCTATTAACCCCTGGTCCGTAGACCTCACACTTCGCCGCGCTATGACCATTTCTTTTACACTTGTTGCAAAATTTGGTGCAGAACCCCGAGTGATACTTTTCACACCTTTGGCATAGCTGCTTCTGATTGTTGTTGTTGTTGTTGCGGTTATTATTGTTGTTGGGATGATTGTTGTAGTTGCTGTTGTTGTTGTTGTTGTTGTTGTTGTTGTTGTTGGGCCGTTTGTTGTAGTTGCGATTGATGTTGCGATTATTAGGATAATTATTGCGATTATTGTTATAATTGCTGTTGTTGTTGTATTGGTGATTCTTATCACCGTTTTCCTCCCACTTTCTTTTGACTTGCTTCACATTGGCCTCTTCAGCAGTCTGTTCTTTAATTCTTTCTTCAATCTGGTTCACTAGTTTGTGAGCCATTCTACATGCCTGTTGTATAGAGGCGGGCTCATGTGAACTTATATCTTCTTGGATTCTTTCCGGTAATCCTTTCACAAACGCGTCGATCTTCTCTTCCTCATCTTCGAACGCTCCCGGACATAATAGGCACAATTCTGTGAATCGTCTTTCGTACGTGGTAATATCAAATCCTTGGGTTCGTAACCCTCTAAGTTCCGTCTTGAGCTTATTGACCTCGGTTCTGGGACGGTACTTCTCGTTCATCAAGTGCTTGAATGCTGACCACGGTAGTGCGTATGCATCGTCTTGTCCCACTTGCTCTAGATAGGTATTCCACCATGTTAACGCAGAACCTGTGAAGGTATGCGTAGCGTACTTCACTTTGTCCTCTTCAGTACACTTACTTATGGCAAACACCGATTCGACCTTCTCGGTCCACCGTTTCAATCTGATCGGTCCTTCGGTTCCATCAAATTCCAAAGGTTTGCAGGCAGTGAATTCTTTGTAGGTGCATCCTACACGATTTCCTGTACTGCTAGATCCAAGGTTATTGTTGGTATGTAGCGCAGCCTGTACTGCGGCTATGTTTGAAGCTAGAAAAGTACGGAATTCCTCTTCATTCATATTCACGGTGTGTCGAGTAGTCGGTGCCATTTCCTTCAAAATAGTCAAATGGAACAAGTTAATCATACAGAATATTAAGAGTAGTTAATAGTATTTCGTAGCATAATATGAACTCATTTATAAAAGCTTTTTCTTCATATTAGCGTTTTATAAGTTTAAATTCGGGTAGTACCTACCCGTTAAGTTCATAATTAGTAGCTAATATACAATTCAACTACTACAATTCTATATGAAAAACTGATTATAATAATATTTCGCGTTCAAACTTTTATACAATATTTTACAAACTTACAATACCGCTTATTTTACATAAAGCATGAAATATAGCACACAATAACTTTGATACAAGATAGTTGTGAAGATAATTCTAGCTAGTACACAAGTCGTTCAGCAAGGGCAATAAAGACACGTAATTCATACGTCCAGAAACAAGTCATGAATTCTGGTTTTACTAGGACTACTTCCCATCCTTGGTCTTGTGGAACATAACCGTTATAGCCGTTGATAAGACAGCGTGTTGTAATGTCGTCAAAGGGACGAGGGTTACGTAATGTCCAACAGTCCCGTAATAATCTAAAAACCTCATTTCTTACCGCAATTACCGACTCCGTCACTTGTGGAAACGTTTTGTTTAATAGTTGTAGCCCGATGTTCTTGTTCTCACTTTGGTGAGAAGCAAACATTACTAATCCGTAAGCATAACATGCTTCTTTATGTTGCATGTTAGCCGCTTTTTCTAAATCACGAAGTCCAATATTCGGATATATTGAGTCAAAATAATTTCTTAACCCGTTGCGTAAAATAGCATTTGGGTTCCCCGCAATATATGCGTCAAAGTAAACACATCGTAACTTATGGGTTTCCCAATGTGATATCCCCCATCTTTCAAACGAAAGTCTCTTATAAACCAAGACATTCTTGGAACGTTCTTCGAATGTCTTACAAACTGATCTCGCCTTAAATAGTTGTGCCGAGGAATTCTGACCGACTCTAGACAAGATTTCATCAATCATGTCTCCGGGTAGGTCTCTTAAAATATTGGGTTGTCTATCCATTTTGTGTTTTTAAACTGTAAAATAGACAAGAGTTAGATTCATAAAAAAATACTTATTAATACAAGCAATTTTTACATATATCATAAAGCATAAGCACACTATATTACATATATTACACCACACGAATACAACTATCTTATTCCGACTCGCTCGTTTCTTCTTCTTCGGTTTTGGTTCTTTTTGCCAAGTTTCTAGGGATATATGATGTTCCCCTAATACGAGCCGTAATTTTCCACATTGGTTTAGAAAAACCTGGTGGTTTAGAGGTTCCCGGGTCATTGTTACAACTTAAGGACTTCGGGGGTTGACGATACATATAAAGTTCATCGGGGTTGGAATTAGATTTTTCTATTTTTATGCCCTTTCCCTTATTATTTTCTTTTGCCTTTTTAAATTCAGTTGGGGTAATTTCTATAACATCATCGGAATTCTCGTCGGAATCCGATTCATCGGAGAATTGGTAATCCTCCCAATATTTTGCTTCCTTGGCGGAAACACCATTGACCATAATTAACCTTGGTCGGTTGGTTGAGGATTTTCTTTTACTTAACCGTTTTATTATTTCCCCCACCGGTTCTATTTCTTCATCCGGTTCCGATTCTTCTTCCGGTTCCGATTCTTCTTCCGGTTCCGACTCTTCTTCCGGTTCCTCGTCGGGAACTTGTGAATCAGTCCACGAATCATTCCAATTTACATTTGACTCTTCATTATTATTAGGTGAGTCAATGGGACTTGTTCTAGAGGTAGACATCTATCACATAATATCAAACACGTTAAGAGATTAATATATCATATAATATTCATATGTTAAAAATATATAGTTTCCAACAAAGATGTTAAGCAATCATTTTTATAGAAAACACGGTCGAAGTCCAGACTCACTAATGCATCCTAACAAACTCGATAAGACACACTAATGCAAATTTTCTGGTTCTCTAAGACCAACGCTCGGATACCAACTGAAATGTCCCGTTCTTATTGATTAAAAACGTTCCATATTAATTGATTTCGTTGCGAGGTTTTGACCTCTATATGAGACGTTTTTCAAAGACTGCATTCATTTTTAAAACAAACCATAACCTTTATTTCATAAATAAAGGTTTAAAAAGCTTTACGTAGATTATCAAATAATGATAATCTAAAATATCCTGTTTACACACGACCATTACATAATGGTTTACAATACAAATATGTTACATCGAAATCAGTTTCTTGAATGCAGTTTTTACACAATATCATACAAACATGGACGCCAAATCTTGTCCTTATTTTAGTATGCAACAGCGGAAGCTCTTAATATTCACCTGAGAATAAACATGCTTTAAACGTCAACAAAAATGTTGGTGAGTTATAGGTTTAACCTATATATATCAAATCGTAACAATAGACCACAAGATTTCATATTTTAATACACATCCCATACATAGAGATAAAAATCATTCGTATGGTGAACACCTGGTAACCGACAATAACAAGATGCATATATAAGAATATCCCCATCATTCCGGGACACCCTTCGGATATGATATAAATTTCGAAGTACTAAAGCATCCGGTACTTTGGATGGGGTTTGTTAGGTCCAATAGATCTATCTTTAGGATTCGCGTCAATTAGGGTGTCTGTTCCCTAATTCTTAGATTACCAGACTTAATAAAAAGGGGCATATTCGATTTCGATAATTCAACCATAGAATGTAGTTTCACGTACTTGTGTCTATTTTGTAAATCATTTATAAACCTGCATGTATTCTCATCCCAAAAATATTAGATTTTAAAAGTGGGACTATAACTCACTTTCACAGATTTTTACTTCGTCGGGAAGTAAGACTTGGCCACTGGTTGATTCACGAACCTATAACAATATATACATATATATCAAAGTATGTTCAAAATATATTTACAACACTTTTAATATATTTTGATGTTTTAAGTTTATTAAGTCAGCTGTCCTCGTTAGTAACCTACAACTAGTTGTCCACAGTTAGATGTACAGAAATAAATCGATAAATATTATCTTGAATCAATCCACGACCCAGTGTATACATATCTCAGTATTAATCACGACTCAAACTATATATATTTTGGAATCAACCTCAACCCCGTATAGCTAACTCCAACATTCACATATAGAGTGTCTATGGTTGTTCCGAAATATATATAGATGTGTCGACATGATAGGTCGAAACATTGTATACGTGTCTATGGTATCTCAAGATTACATAATATACAATACAAGTTGATTAAGTTATGGTTGGAATAGATTTGTTACCAATTTTCACGTAGCTAAAATGAGAAAAATTATCCAATCTTGTTTTACCCATAACTTCTTCATTTTAAATCCGTTTTGAGTGAATCAAATTGCTATGGTTTCATATTGAACTCTATTTTATGAATTTAAACAGAAAAAGTATAGGTTTATAGTCGGAAAAATAAGTTACAAGTCGTTTTTGTAAAGGTAGTCATTTCAGTCGAAAGAACGACGTCTAGATGACCATTTTAGAAAACATACTTCCACTTTGAGTTTAACCATAATTTTTGGATATAGTTTCATGTTCATAATAAAAATCATTTTCTCAGAATAACAACTTTTAAATCAAAGTTTATCATAGTTTTTAATTAACTAACCCAAAACAGCCCGCGGTGTTACTACGACGGCGTAAATCCAGTTTTACGGTGTTTTTCGTGTTTCCAGGTTTTAAATCATTAAGTTAGCATATCATATAGATATAGAACATGTGTTTAGTTGATTTTAAAAGTCAAGTTAGAAGGATTAACTTTTATTTGCGAACAAGTTTAGAATTAACTAAACTATGTTCTAGTGATTACAAGTGTAAACCTTCGAATAAGATAGCTTTATATGTATGAATTGAATGATGTTATGAACATCATTACTACCTTAAGTTCCTTGGATAAACCTACTGGAAAAGAGAAAAATGGATCTAGCTTCAACGGATCCTTGGATGGCTCGAAGTTCTTGAAGCAGAATCATGACACGAAAACAAGTTCAAGTAAGATCATCACTTGAAATAAGATTGTTATAGTTATAGAAATTGAACCAAAGTTTGAATATGATTATTACCTTGTATTAGAATGATAACCTACTGTAAGAAACAAAGATTTCTTAAGGTTGGATGATCACCTTACAAGATTGGAAGTGAGCTAGCAAACTTGAAAGTATTCTTGATTTTATGAAACTAGAACTTTTGGAATTTATGAAGAACACTTAGAACTTGAAGATAGAACTTGAGAGAGATCAATTAGATGAAGAAAATTGAAGAATGAAAGTGTTTGTAGGTGTTTTTGGTCGTTGGTGTATGGATTAGATATAAAGGATATGTAATTTTGTTTTCATGTAAATAAGTCATGAATGATTACTCATATTTTTGTAATTTTATGAGATATTTCATGCTAGTTGCCAAATGATGGTTCCCACATGTGTTAGGTGACTCACATGGGCTGCTAAGAGCTGATCATTGGAGTGTATATACCAATAGTACATACATCTAAAAGCTGTGTATTATACGAGTACGAATACGGGTGCATACGAGTAGAATTGTTGATGAAACTGAACGAGGATGTAATTGTAAGCATTTTTGTTAAGTAGAAGTATTTTGATAAGTGTATTGAAGTCTTTCAAAAGTGTATAAATACATATTAAAACACTACATGTATATACATTTTAACTGAGTCGTTAAGTCATCGTTAGTCGTTACATGTAAGTGTTGTTTTGAAACCTTTAGGTTAACGATCTTGTTAAATGTTGTTAACCCATTGTTTATAATATCAAATGAGATTTTGAATTATTATATTATCATGATATTATCATGTATGAATATCTCTTAATATGATATATATACATTAAATGTCTTTACAACGATAATCGTTACATATATGTCTCGTTTCAAAATCATTAAGTTAGTAGTCTTGTTTTTACATATGTAGTTCATTGTTAATATACTTAATGATATGTTTACTTATCATAATATCATGTTAACTATATATATATAACCATATATATGTCATCATATAGTTTTTACAAGTTTTAACGTTCGTGAATCACCGGTCAACTTGGGTGGTCAATTGTCTATATGAAACATATTTCAATTAATCAAGTCTTAACAAGTTTGATTGCTTAACATGTTGGAAACATTTAATCATGTAAATATCAATCTCAATTAATATATATAAACATGGAAAAGTTCGGGTCACTACAGTATACGGGTCACGACACGTATTAATTAATTCGAATATTATATATTAAACTATATATAAATTATTGGACTGCCAACTGTGGACTATCGACTGTGGACTAATAACATTGGAAAATTAAAATGAATTAAAATATTGATTATAACATATGAAACTAAACAATTCTTCAAGTTGCCACTTGATTTCGTCTTAAACATCATTTGTATCTTCACGATTACATTCTGCGTCCAAAACTTTCATGATTCTTGAAAACACCTCAATCGATAGGATGAATCAACCACACTTCATCTACGGAAGGAAAGATTTAGGCATATAGTTATGCACCTGAGAAACTCTCGGTAACTGAGTAAAAGTTTAACACGTAACCGCGTCAGATCCTTTGACATTTATTAGCAAAAAAAAAATAAATAAATAAATAAATAACTTTGCAATTCCTTTTCAAAGTAGTCAATTTTTTCACAGCTCCAGCAAGTCAACTTCGACTTTTCATTCGAAGTAGTCTTACTATAATCCTGATATATATACAATTACCCTTTTGATACCGGAGAATTTTTTTTTATTCCATCACATTACCAGCAGACGTACCAGCAACCTCGTTGCTTCTTGGCTTAAATCATTCTGATAAATCATTATATTTATTCATTGAAACCCTATCATATAGTCATCCACATCTTGTAACGAGAACTGTCATACCAATTACCGGGAATCAGCAATTAGTACTTTGAAAACTCACAGCCTATCTACATCAACAGTTATATGTATGACATTTATCTCTTAGAATTATAATCTTTCATTCTGAAATTCTGAAAAGTACTCAGTCTACAATACACTGAATGTTGAAAAAGCTGTATGAAGCAGCAGAAACCGTAAACGACCTTAATCATCGGAAGTTGATGATAAAGAATAGTATGTTAGAAAAACTCAGAAAAGTTGGAACTGGAAAACGGATTGAGCTAACCACGAAGGAGACCAAGGATAAATACAAGGACTATACCCTATATTCAAAGAATCCAAGTAATTCTGGATCTGTTGAAATCTTTAGAGAATATCTTGCTCCGAAGTCATGTTAAAATCTTACGAAAAATCTTTCTCCATCAACCATCGAACTTAGAAATTCCAAAATGTCATCATCAATATCTTCGATATTTTTGAGGATATTTTTCATAAATATTCTCGTCCGAAATTATATACCTCTTCGTACTTCCTGTGTATCATTATATTGGAAACATTCAATAGAAAATTTAGTACCGAAAAGCAGATTATGCGAAACTATGAAAGAAGCTGTGGACAAATCACAAAGAATAAGTTTGACTTCAAAGAATCCAAATGATTCTGTTTCTGATGAAATCTTTAACGAATACCTTGCTTCCGAATCTAAACCCTTATGGATAAATCTTCTTCATCATCCCTCGATATTAGAAATTCCAAGATATCATCGTATCTTTCATTATAAATATCATCCATATTTCTGAAGATATTTTCATAACTATTCGTATCTGAAATCCGTAATCTCTTCGTGCTGTCAGTTTTACATCATATAGAAACTGTTAGTTTCTATATTCTGTTAACTTTCGAGTTTAAATATGAATGTTATTGAAGTAATGTTGGGAACTGATGCATGAGTTAGTATAATATAATGACACTTGATCAACGTGATTATATTACAGTAAGTCATACTGAGTTTTTAATGAGACGTGATGATTCACAGATCATAACGTCATCACGTGCCATGTTACATAACTCTTTCATTCTGCGTAACTTCTGAACATATCAAAAATATATATTCTTGATAGTTCTATACTCATTGATTCTGATAATTTGACAAATCAAATCGTGCTAATACCTTCTTTCTTATTTACAACATGATGTTTATTCAAAATTCCATACTTACGAATTCTGGACCATTACTCGCTTTACTAGAGGTCGGGAGAATAATAAAAAGGTAAAGAGATCCAAAATATAAGAGAAAATATAAAGCCCAATAACAACACCGAAATTACAAACTGTGGATATCAGTACGTATAGCAATATAAAGACACGGGAGGATTATAAATACAACAATCCCTAGAGCATAATATAAATAAACAGATTCTTCAGGTGGGATTTGGAAAAGAAGAACGATCATTGCGATAGTTAGAATAAGAACAAGGGTCAGAACAGGGTTAAGCATTTTCATAAATCTCTTGAATTTGGGATTTGAGTATAGAAATGGTGAAAATAAATAGAAAGGAAAGGTAAATTTAAAAAGGAAATATTAGACGTAATAATCGGGACAGATCACCGTATTTAATTAAAGAGATCTTAATTTCCATAAATCCTGAAGAATCAGATCTTATAGATCTTCAAGATTTTCTTTAAATCTATTGAATTCCGGAATTCAACCAAGGCAATGTCGAAAGTTAAGACGCGCCTTATTTTTCTAAATTCAAACCTGTCTACGTCAAAAGTTAAAAACAAATATTTGTTTCTCATTTCATTCTTTTGTGAATAGCTTCACTCGTGCTCTTCGAATAATCAAATTATTTTATCCATATTACTCAATGATGATAAAACTCTATTTATCAACTCATATTCGTCCTGAAAACATTTTTATAGTTAGCCATGACGACCTCACTCAAATTTCGGGACGAAATTTCTTTAACGGGTAGGTACTGTAGTAACCCGGGAATTTCCGATCAAATTTAAACATTTATCTTTATATGATCTCGACACGATAAGCAAAGTCTGTGATGTTGAGTCTCAAAAAGTTTGAACTGTTGTCATACATTCAATTACCCTTTGACGATTCACGACGATTCACGAACCTTTATTTATAATTAGAAAAGTAAATATAAATAATTATATAGGTGAATAATTATATTAAATATATTAATGAACTATTAAGTAAGTTAGTTATTATGAAGGATGATTTTAAATAACTAAAGCTTGTTATTTTGAATATACAGAGTATATTGTATATAAAGGGTTCAAACATATTTTTCCAATGATATTAAAATAATAAATGTATAATGTTATACTTGTGGTTAATTGTTTAATGGATATATACTTATCTATTTAACGGGTAGAACATAATTGTGTGTGTGTGTGTATATATATATATATATATATATATATATATATAAATAGATATGATTCTATGTATAATCAAATGTACATTGTAATATATATAATGTATAAATATTCAGTTATATATTATATAAATTAGAAAACATTACATAAATAATAAATTGAAACATTAATATAATTTTGATAGAACTATTATTAATATTATTGATAATATATTTATTAATATTAGTAATCTTATTCTGTTTAAAACTTATAACATTCTTAAAACTAATAATAGATTTATGTTATTTAGTAATATTACAAAAGTTAATGTGATATATATATATATATATATATATATATATATATATATATATATATATATATATATATATATATATATATATATATATATATATATATATATATATATCAAATATACACAAACAAGTAATAGACATATAAATGTAATGGTATATATACATAAAATCAGTATTTATATTGTACCATTAGTGTTATTAATTATATTACCATATTATTGTGGATATTTTTGTTATTTTTATTATTAATATCATTTTTCTTATAATATTTATTAATAAAGAATAATACAATCCAATATTTTTATCATTAATAGTATAGTTATTATCATCTTTATGACTATTATTATTATTATTATTAATTATTATTTATATAATTATTACTGTTACTAAAATTTATTAATTATTATTATTAATGTTTATTTGAATTATATAAATTATATAGAATGGGATATCGTACTATCTTATTACCTATAGTCATCAAAACTATTTTAAAATTTCGTTTTGATCTCCAGTTCGTTAGGTGTCAGTATCAAATCAGCAATACAGAATCAAAGGCAGTACAAAATCGATCTATATTTTTCTTTATTTTGTTTTTTTCTCCTTTGTCTGATTGGGAATTGCTGTCAACCATGACTAGCTTTAAACTCCATGAATTTTACAATGATATGGATTAAGTCCTTCCTTTTATCTAGAGTCATTATTAATTAAAAATACTACAACTTCTGTCTGATCGAATTTTTTTTTTTAACAGAAAACTGATTTCAGTTTTTTTTATGTCCCTGTTCGTGACAAAATTTCCAAAAGATCGAATTTGAATCAAATTACAAAATCTAAAATTGCAGTATTGTTAGAAATATTCTTCTTAAACTATCTGTAAATTTATAACTTCCAATTTTTAGTATCGAGTTCCAATTCCTGAGTCAAACATTATATTTCAAAAGTCAATGTTTTGTTCAACATAAAAATTCGTAATCATATTGATGTTTCAATTCAAATTAGTGATCCAGAAAGTTTCTAGGGACGATTTAAAATTTATTTCATGTTGAACTCATAATCTAAAACTGTCCAAAAATCGAAATCATAGTTGGAGTTCACTTATGTTCTTCGTAAACTGATTTTTTCTTTTTTCAGTTTTTAATTTAAAATCTTTTCTTCTCTGATGATCTCAAACATCTGTACGAGTTGTTTTTGTTTCAATTAAGGAGTTTAAACCAATTTCGTTTGAGCGGTTACGATTATGATTAACTTCCAGTCGACTATATTAGGAAGAAGATGAAGAACGTGTAGTATGGTATAAGAGAAATTAAAACCGTAAATAAAACAGAAAAACGGATACAGACGGATGGTTTAAGTGTTGCTTCGAGTTTCAAGAGGTCTCGAGTTCAATCCTCATTGGGTGCATAAATTTTTTTAAAGGGAGTTCTAAGGTAGTTTTTCCTTTTGTAAACTCATTATTTCCTTATTATTATTATTACTTCTAATTAATATTGTTATTGTTATTATCCTTAATATTATTACTAGTATTATTAGTATTACTATAATTATGATTAAGATTATAAATAATATTATGATGGAGATAATATAAGTTATCACTGTTATCATTAATATTAGTGTTATAATCATTATTGTTATTAATATTATTACTATTGTTATTATTAGAATTAGTAATAGCATTATAACTATTATTATTAATATCATATATGCATTTATAAGTATTATAACTCTCTTGGTCATTAGTATTAATACAAGTATCATGAATATTAATATCATTGTAGTATTATCCTTAAAGTATTATTATTATGGTTATTATCATTACTATTAATTTTATTAAATAATTATTAAGAGTATTAATAATATTATTACTAGGTATTAAGTATTATTATCAAAAGTATTGTTTTCATTATCATTATTATTGATATTATTATTAGTACGAAGGTTATTAATATTATTATTATCATTCCTATTAAAATTATCATTTTCAAAAGTATCATTTTTATTAACACTATTATTTTTATCATTATCATTATTATTATCACTATTATTGTTATTATTACAAATAAATATTATTTTACAAAATTCATTACAAAATATACTAATATTACATATTACTAGATTTTTATTATTAAAATGACATTTAGTAAGCTATATATAAAATATATTAATATAAATATATATATTCTTATCACATATAAACCTTGAGATAAATTTCTATTTTTTTAATATATTATGACCAATGATAAATATTATATTAATAAATTACTCTAATAAGTATTTACTATATTAATAAATGTATTATATAAATAAATATTAACTAATTAAAGAATATAGGATAAATATAACTTATTTAGTAATTCGATATGTAAATGATTAATATATAAACTTGTTAGTTGTTATTATATGTTTTAATATATACAACTAATATAGGTTCGTGAATCCGAGGCCAACCTTACACTTGTTCAATGATGTTATATGTATTTTTACTACAAAATACAGTATGGTGAGTTTCATTTGCTCCCTTTTACTCTTTACATTTTTGGGCTGAGAATACATGCAAATGCTTTAGTAACTATTTTACAATAATTATATGCGTGAGTTTCATTACTTCCCTTTTAAATGCCTATACAATATACATTTTTGGGACTGAGAATACATGCGATGTTTTTATAACTGTTTTACGAAATGGACACAAGTAATTGAAACTACATTATATGGTTGAATTATTGAAATCGAATATGCCCCTTTTTATTAAGTCTGGTAATCTAAGAATTAGGGAACAGACACCCTAATTGACGCGAACTCTAAAGATAGATCTATCGGGCCCAACAAGCCCCATCCAAAGTACCGGATGCTTTAGTACTTTGAAATTTATATCATGTCTGAAGGAGGATCCTGGAATGATGGGGATATTCTTATATACATATTGTGAATGTCGGTTACCAGGTGTTCAATCCATATAAATGATATTTTTGTCTCTATGCATGGGACGTATGTTTATGAGAAATGGAAATATGAAATCTTGTGGTCTATTAAAATTTAGAAATGATTATTTATGTTAAACTAATGAACTCACCAACCTTTTGGTTGACACTTGAAAGCATGTTTATTCTCAGGTATGAAAGAAATCTTCCGCTATGCATTTGCTCATATTAGAGAAATTACTTGGAGTCATTCATGACATATTTTAAAAGACGTACATTCGAGTCGTTGCGTTCATCAGGATTATTATTAAGTCAATTATAGTTAGATATATTATGAAATAATATGCATATCGTCAATTTTCGATGTAAGTAAGTTTGTCTTTTCAAAACGGATGAAAGGTTTGTAAAATGTATCATATAGAGGTCAAGTACCTCGTGATGTAACCAACTATTGTGAATCGTTTGTAATCGATGTGGACTTTGTCCGGATGGATTAAGACGAGTCCTTTCACTATCTACCCTCTCACCATGATAAATCAAATTTGTACAATCAGGTAGTAGTAATTCAGCGGGAGTATAAATCTGTAAAGCCCTGGCCATGTCCAGCATGGACATCCTAAACATCCTATGGCCAAGTAAAAATATAAGAAAATTCCTATCGTCTAACCTAACTACATCCGTATTAAGTGATATAGTACTCATAAGCTCAACACACCATTCCTTATATACAGGCCTACGAATGGTGAATAAACGTTCCCAATCGGGAAAAGAAGAGTTTCCATACCTTTGGATCAGATGCTGCCTAACTGAGTTAGCTGGTTGGACCCTTTCCAAAGGCTCCCAATTAATTACCCTCGGTACTTCTACATTTTTCGTTACCAGTTTAAATTTGTTACTTTGGTACGTCAGGTAATCTCTCCAGCTTTGATCAAATCTCAAATTGGGATGCAACAGCTCTTCATGAATCGTTGGGTGTTCTATTATTGGAAGAATCTGAAATTGTACGAAGGCATTAACATATTCTTGTTCCGGATCATAATATGGTATGTGTTGATCATTATGATATTGTTGCTCTTGTTGTTGTTCCTGTTCAGGTTCTGGTTCATATTTTGGCTCATATTGCATTTCTGGCTGTGGTTCGTTTTCAGGTTGTCTGGATGATGATGCACCGCCAGATTCGGTATATTTCTGCAAAACACATTAAACACAAAATTTGTGCATCCAAATATGCATTAGTGTTAGCAAAATAACAACTTGAAACAATTACAATGACATGTTTAATCCATATTAACAAGGTTGGAGATCTCGGATCTCGGGGAGATCTCGTTTGGACATTTTTTGGGAGATCTCGGCATCTCGAAAAAATCTCGGGGAGATCTCGGACGTTGACTTATGTTGACTTTTTAGTTTTTATAATACAAATATATATAAATAAATAAGTATATGTATATTATATACATTTTTATGAGATTTTACACGAATTTTCAAGAAATGAGCGAGAAAATCTGAAAATTTACGAGATTTTATGAGATAATTCGTTAAATGAGTGAGAAAAATTGATAAATCGTGGCTTTGACTAAGTTTGACCCCGTTGACCATGAAATCTCGAGAGATGAACATCTCGTCTCGGCGGCTTTCCAAAAACGAGATCTCGGAGAGATCTCGGGGAGAAATAAGGAGATTTACAACACTGCATATTAAACTCATGCTCATTTTCATATTTTTATCAATTCTACACTTTTTCAAATAAGCATATATGAAAATGTTTACAAAGTTCATAAGCATTCAACTCAAATAATATATCAAAATAATCATTACTAGCAATTAAACAAGTTTCAAATGACATTTACATCAATTTAATCAAGTTCATGAATTTTAGACTTAAAAAGTCTACTTTAATTCTCAAAAATCATGTTTAGGATCAAAGTTTGGATCATTTAGCTACCTAAACATGTTACACTACTTAATTTAGCAATAATTCATGACAAAAATCGACATAACCTGTTTATATCAAAAAGCCCCAAATTGCTCAAGAACACAAACCCTAGATTTCTAAAATTTTTGAAGTTTTTGGCTTCAAATCATGTTAAATAGCATCAATCTAGGTTATACATGCATAATATACTAACAATTTAACTCTAATTACACTAGAAATTAACAAAATTAAATTAGGTAAAATTTAGCTCAAGAACACTAAAATTCAATTTTAAAGAGTTTTAGGGGTGAAATCTTTACCTTCTTTGAAAAACTTCTAAACAATTTCATGATTGTAGCAGATTATTGTGAGAAATTTGGTGAATTTTGGTGAAAAACGGCGGATTTTTGAGAGTATTTGTGTGTGTTTTTGTGTGTATGTGTGTGTTGAAGTGTGGATATAGAGATAGTCAATGGGATTTTATGTTTCTGCCCAGCTTTTTACCTGCATGCGACCGCATGAATTTTACAAGGAAACCCCATGAGATCGCATGGGGTCTGGTACTTTTTTTTTTATAAAACCTTTAACTTATGAAACAAATAATTAAATTATTTAAAATTTTGTTTCTTTTTGAATGAGGGCGTTTCGGATCTTAGTCCTAGTTCGTCCCTCGATAAAATATTAAAATTTATCACTTTAAAGCGTTGTTTTAAAAGCAAAGATTTTTAGATTTTTTAATGTTTTTGGCATACTTTAATTCAATAAGATTAAAAATAATGATAATAAAATTTCTCGTCTCTCCCTTGGGCAAAGCAATTTTGGTTCAATAACCTAGTCTTCAACTCACGACGAATTTTTAGAAATCATATTTCTAACTTAATGAAATAAAGTAAATTTTTTTTTTAAAATTCACACCAAACTTAAATTTAAAATGCATTAAATTAAAAATTCATATTAATATTATTAATATTTTTATACATTTTACAAACTTATATTAAAAATATTAATTTTTAAAATATTTAAAAACTTAAATATATTGATTTTTAAAAATTTACAATAATAATTTAATATTAATTTAAAAACAAGGTAAAAATTAAAATTAAGAATCTTTTTGGTCTTTTATCCCACTTTAATCAATCAAATATTATCAAAAATATACGCCCCTATTTTCGGTAAAGTAATTTCGGTTCCATAACCTAGTTTTACTCCTGACGAATTTCTGAAATATTTTAGATTGATTGATTAAAGATATTTATACCGTAAGAATAAACAGTAAATTTCGCAGTGATGTAATAAATTTTTGTATATGATATCAATAATTTCGGTTTCGCATACCTAATTTTATTGAATATCAATTTAATACTTTATAGCGAACGATTCAGCGTTTATTATCAAAAGGTTAAAAGCAAATAAATAAAAACAAATAAACACTATACATACTTACCTGTGAGAAAGAATTCTCAGAGACCTGCTTTAGTCGACTCATAGGAGAGTCGTGTGATTTGGTTTTTCATAGCTACATAAGCGTAACCTCGATTCTTCAATAACTTTTCTTCTAAACATATGAATGGTCCTTCTCTGCATAGAGTAACAAATTCGGTATTTGAATATGTTTGATTATTCGAACATTTACCTTCGTGTGACCATTTTCCGCATTTATGACATCTTTCAAGGTGTCGTGCTCTTCTTTTTGTTGCGGATTTTGATTTTTCTTTACCAAAATGTATCTTATGATGATCTTTCCTGAGTTCTTTCCTCACTTCATCCATTTTTCCTCTTATGAAGGATACCAGTTCACTCAGAAAGATGTTATTATTATGTTTAGTAATCATAGCGTGTAGTAGTAGACCATGGTTCAGATTAAAGGAATTCTTCATCTCGTAAAACCTAAAAAAATAAAAATTCAGGATGGAGGGAGAACACTAGTTCTTTAGGGTCTGCTGTGACAACCCGGAAATTTCCAACCAAATTTAAACTTTAATCTTTATATGTTTACGACACGATAAGCAATATATGTTAAGTTAAATTTCAAGAATTTTAAACTATGTTCGTACATTCATTCAACCTCGACCAAGTTCCAACGATTCACGAACCATTAAACGAATATGATTATATATGTATATGTGTATATATATTATAACTTGAAACGTAAACAAAATATTAGATTAAATACTTTATATGATTGTATCTGTTTCAAAATGTTTATCAATGGAATTAGAAGATAAGATCAAATGATTGAATTATCAGATATATTGAATTATGATTACAAGTCTCTGTTGAAAGGCCTACGTTGATTTGAGAAATCTTTCCATTTTAACAATATTCGGAAAATGGTAAAGTGATTTATAAATAAGAACAAATTATCAATCATTGAGAACTAGGCAAAGAATAGTGGAATGTTGAATCTCATAAAGAATCAATTGATCTATTAAGTTTCAAACGTACAAAAACGTTTTCAGTTTAAAAAGAACTTTATTATTAAAACGTATATAACTTTTATAAATATCTAGAACCACTTTTGACAACTCATTACTTAACTAGTATGATAAAGATAACGATATTTATATTTTATTTTATTAAATATATATAACGATTTAAATTAATATTATATATATTTATACGCGTATTATACGTACATAGTTTTATACTTTTACTATACTTAAACTTTACCTTTACTTTATTTTTACTTTACTTTAACTTTAATAATTCATACTTTAATAATTCACTTTAATAATTCATACTTTAATAATTCACTTTAATAATTCATACTTTAATAATTCACTTTAATAATTCAAAAATCTATTATAAATAGAATTCAATAGGTTTCATTATTTCATAGAAACTTGAAAATATTTTTCTCTAAACTCTCTCAATCGATTTACATATATATATTTACTTCGTATTATTTCAAGATATTATTAGTATACATAAAATATTACGACGGAGTGCTGTCCGAGTGATTTCGAAATTGTTTTTCGAGTATGATAGGATTAAGGAAATTATAGGTTATAGCTATGGAGGTGATTGAGTATGGTTCATGGGTATGCTCATGAGGTCAATATAGTGTTTATCATTTCTGTTGCGTCTACGTACCTTTCCTGCAATATTAAATCTCAATATTGATACGTGAGTACTCATAATTTAACTTTTACATACTAATAGTGTATCCCTGACTAGTGCTCGAGTATTTAGGATTATGCATGCTTGTACTTTTGATATTTCCCTTAGACAGGTTAGGTTGAATCTTGAATTAGTTACACTTGCGGTTGAGATAAGGTATAAGATATGCATGTCCTTGGAAAGCTAGCGAAAAATTAAGAACTTTTCCTTTAGATATCAAATGGTTTCGATGAACGGATTAGAAGTTATAATCAATTGAATTTTCGATATTTTTATTAAAAATGATTATTATTATCGTCGTTTTTATCGTCGTTCTAGTTTTATCTTATTATTATCATTATTATTATCTTTATCAATAAAAGGGATTTATCATTAAAAATTGTTATTTTTTTATTATTACTATCGTTATTATCGTTAAAGTTATAATTAGTATTATTATTATTATCCAATTATTATTATTATTACTATTATTATTATTAGTATTATTATTATTATTATTATCATTATTAATATATATATCATTATTTAAAAATGGTTATTGTTATTGTTATTATTATTATTACTATATTATCATTAAGATAATTATTAGTATTATCGTTAATAATGTTATAGTAACTATCATTATTAATATTAGTGTAATTAAAACAAATATTTGTAACACCTAATTATTTTGATTACTATTATTATCATTATTATGAACACGATATAAAAGACGATTAAAAGCTATTAAATGAAACGATTAGGAAATAATGAGTAAGAGTATCATGATGAAATTAAAATATTATAAGATATTGATTTAGATAAAATTATTGTTCTTATTATTTTTATCATTACTATTATTATTAAAAGTATCGTTAGTATTAAAACTATCATTTTAACAAAAATTATCATTTTAATAGAAATGTCATTGTTACTATAAAATATCATTGTTATTATTATTATTATTTTAAATAGAATTATTATTTTAAAGATAATATTAAAAATTATCGTAAATATTAAAGTTATCATAATTAGAATTATCGTTTTATCATAATGTCATCTTAGTAATTATAAATATTGATATTTTTATAATAATAATTATTATTACAAAATAATACAACTTTTACTTACTATCATTATAGATATTATTTTATCAAATAAATATGTGATACAAACATATTTTACTACGTGTAATAACTTACTTTAATAATACCTATCATATTATCTTTTTGATATTAAATGAACCCTATAAATTTTATTACTTAATATATATAAAAGTATATTTTATTATATAAATTTAATATAAAATTTTATTTATTAATAAATAAATTATATTATTTACTCTAATAAATTTTTTAAAAATATTTAAAAATATAAAACGACGATATTTAAACTATATATTAATCATGTATAGATTTCTGGAAATTATTTTGAGTCAAATTTACTTTTGTTGACTTTTGCATATTAGTCTCGAGCATTAGGATTGTGGTACACTATGACTTGATCTAATTTGTTAGACAAATATTGACCAACACATAAATATATATAATTAATTTAGGTTCGTGAATCCGAGGCCAACCTTGCACTTGTTCAACGACGTTATATGTATTTTTACTAAGAAATACAGTATGTTGAGTTTCATTTGCCTTTTTACCCTTTATATTTTTGGGACTGAGAATACATGCGCTTTTATAAATGTTTGACGAAATAGACACAAGTAATTGAAACTACATTCTATGGTTGAATTATCGAAATCGAATATGCCCCTTTTTATTAAAGTCTGGTAATCTAAGAATTAGGGAACAGACACCCTAATTGACGCGAATCCTAAAGATAGATCTATTGGGCCTAACAAACCCCATCCAAAGTACCGGATGCTTTAGTACTTCGAAATTTATATCATGTCCGAAGGAGAATCCCGGAATGATAGGGGATATTCTTATATGTATCTAGTTAATGTCGGTTACCAGGTGTTCACCATATGAATGATTATTTTTGTCTCTATGCATGGGACGTATATTTATGAGAACTGGAAATGAAATTCTTGTGGTCTATTAAAATGATGGAAATAAATGATTATGATAAACTAATGAACTCACCAAACTTTTGGTTGACACTTTAAAGCATGTTTATTCTCAGGTGTTAAAGAAATCTTCCACTGTGCATTTGCTCATTTTAAAGATATTACTTGGAGTCTTTCATAGCATATTTCGAAGAACGTTGCATTCGAGTCATTGAGTTCATCAAAGATTATTATTAAATCAATTTATAGTTGGATAGTGGATATTATGAAATGGTATGCATGCCTGTCAATTTTCGATGTAAAGAAAGTTTGTCTTTTAAAAACGAATGCAATGTTTGTAAAATGTATTATATAGAGGTCAAACACCTCGCAATGTAATTAACTATTGTGAATCGTTTATAATGTATATGAACGGGTCCTTTCATCTGCTAGGGAAAGACCATTCGGATTCCATTCTCGGAAACTACATGAAAACAGAATATCTAACTCTAACAGAAATATATATATATATATATATATATATATATATATATATATATATATATATATATATATATATATATATATATATATATATATATATATTATACTTAAAAGACTCGAATCTTCCCACACTTAGTTAGCCGTGGTGTCAAAATTGTGATTAACTTCATTGTCAACTTCCATCGAACCATGTATGTAATGTTTAACTCTGTGACCATTAACCTTAAATTCAATTCCATTTGAATTTATTAACTCTACTGTTCTGTATGGGAAAACTCTTTTGACTATGAATGGTCCAGACCATCTTGATTTCAATTTTCTAGGAAATAGCTTAAATCGTGAATTGAAAAGAAGGACTCTGTCTCCTTCCTTAAATTCTTTTGAACTTCTGATTCTTTTATCATGCCATTTCTTCGTTCTTTCCTTATAGATTAAAGAATTTTCATACGCTTCATGTCTTAATTCTTCTAATTCGTTTAGCTGACTTAACCGTAGACGTCCGGCTTCATGCAAATCAAGATTACATGTCTTCAAAGCCCAAAATACTTTGTGCTCAATTTCTACTAGAAGATGACATGCTTTTTCGTATACGAGTCTGAAAGGTGTGGTACCAATTGGAGTTTTATAGGCTGTTCTAAAAGCCCAGAGTGCATCCTCCAATTTCATGGATCATTCCTTCGGATTTGATACTATGGTTTTCTCTAGAATACGTTTTAAAGCTCGGTTGGTATTCTCAACTTGTCCACTTGTTTGTGGATGATAAGCGGTTAAGATTTTATGAGTTACTCCCTATCTTTTGAGAACTTTCTCAAGTTGATTATTACAAAAATGAGTACCCCGATCACTTATTAAAGCTTTCGGTGTTCCGAACCTAGCAAAAAGACGTTTTAAGAAGTTGACTACAACTCGTGCATCGTTAGTTGGGAGAGCTTGTGCTTCCGCCCATTTAGAAACATAATCAAAGGCAACGAGAATATAGAGATTATTATGAGATTTTGGAAATGGACCCATAAAGTCAATACCCCAAATGTCAAATACTTCACATACTTGAATGACATTTTGTGGCATTTCATCACGTTGACTTATTTTTCCGGCCCTTTGACAAGCATCACAGGATTTACAAAGAAGATGTGCGTCTTTGAAAATTGTAGGCCAATAGAATCCAGCGTCGTAAACTTTTCTTGCTGTGAGTTGAGGCCCATAATGCCCTCCTGTTGGTCTTGTGTGACAGTGGTTTAAGATTTAACTGGCTTCATCCCCGAATACGCATCGGCGTATTATTCTATCGGAACAACTGTTAAACAAATGTGGATCTTCCAAAAAATAGTGTTTTATATCACTAAAGAATTTCTTTCATTTTTGGTACGACAATCCTTTTTCAAGGAATCCACATACTAAGTAGTTTGCATAGTCTGCAAACCATGGAATTTCACTATAATCTATCTTCAATAGATATTCATCAGGAAAGTTATCTTGTATGGCCGATTCATTTAGAACTTCTAATTCAGGATTTTCAAGACGAGAAAGATGATCAGCGGCGAGATTTTCCGCTCCCTTTTTATCTTGGATCTCAATATCGAACTCGATCCAACGGATTAATCGTTGTTTGGCATCTTGTTTTGAAAATAGGTATCTAAGAGCAGAATGGTCGGTGTAGACCACCGTTTTAGCTAGAACGAGATATGAACGAAATTTGTCAAAAGCAAAGACAATAGCAAGGAGTTCTTTTTCAGTAGTTGTGTAATTTGTTTGTGCTCCTTGTAACGTCTTACTAGCTTAAAAAATAGGTTGAAATCGTTTTTCAATCCTTTGTCCTAAAACGGCCCCCATTGCAAAATCACTTGCATCGCACATGATTTCAAATGGTAGATTCCAATTTGGAGTTATCATGATCGGCGCATTAGTGAGTTTTTCTTTAAGAATATTAAAAGATTTGATGCATTCATCCGAAAATATAAATGGAGCATCCTTTTCTAGGAGTTTATTCATAGGAGTGGCAATTTTCGAAAAATCTTTTATGAAACGTCGGTAAAAACCGGCATGCCCTAAAAAACTCTTAACTCCTCTAACATTGGTGGGATGTGGAAGTTTAGCAATTACATCTACTTTAGCTCTATCCACTTCAATTCCTTCCTTTGAAATTTTATGACCAAGAACGATGCCTTCTTTAACCATGAAATGGAATTTCTCCCAATTAAGAACTATATTTGATTTTTCGCATCTAATAAGCATTCGTTCAAGATTAACTAGACATGTTTCAAAAGTATCACCGAAGACTGAGAAGTCATCCATGAAAACTGTAGAGACCTGTCCTAACCCATCCGGACGAAGTCCATATTGATTATAAACGATTCACAACAGTTGATTACATTGCGAGGTACTTGACCTCTATATGATACATTTTACAAACATTGCATTCATTTTTGAAAAGACAATCTTTCATTACATCGAAAGTTGACGGGATGCATACCTTTTCATAATATATCTAACTATAATTGACTTAATAATAATCTTGATGAACTCAACGACTCGAATGCAACATCTTTTGAAATATGTCATGAATGACTCCAAGTAATATCTCTAAGATGAGCAAATGCACAGCGGAAGATTTCTTTCATACCTGAGAATAAACATGCTTTAAAGTGTCAACCAAAAGGTTGGTGAGTTCATTAGTTTATCATTTCATAATTTTAATAGACCACAAGATTTCATATTACCATTTCTCATAAACATACGTCCCATGCATAGAGACAAAAAAATATCATTCATATGGATTGAACACCTGGTAACCGACATTAACAAGATGCATATAAGAATATCCCCATCATTCCGGGATCCTCCTTCGGACATGATATCAATTTCGAAGTACTAATGCATCCGGTACTTTGGATGGGGCTTGTTGGGCCCGATAGATCTATCTTTAGGATTCGCGTCAATTAGGGTGTCTGTTCCCTAATTCTTAGATTACCAGACTTAATAAAAAGGGGCATATTCGATTTCGATCATTCAATCATATAATGTAGTTTCAATTACTTGTGTCTATTTCGTAAAACAGTTATAAAAACAGCGCATGTATTCTCAGTCCCAAAAATATATATATTACAAAAGCATTTAAAAAGGGATTAATGAAACTCACAGTACTGTATTTTGTAGTAAAAATACATATGACGACATTGAACAACTGAACAATGCAGGGTTGGCCTCGGATTCACGAACCTATATCATTCATATATATATTAATACATATACTTGTTTTCGAACGATTATATATATTATTTATTATTGATATAATGTTTTATATTATTAATTTATATATTTCATTGTTACTAAACAAAAATATAACTTTTGTTATGTTATATGTATCAAATATTTTTTTATGTATATATTACATCCGTTTGTTAAAATAGTAATTATAATAACACTAAAATAACATTAGTAGTGATTAAAATAGTGATAATGATAATACTAATATTAATAATAATGATAATAGTATTAATGATTTTATTAATAATAATATTAATGATAGTTTTAATAATAAATCTTATGATAATAACAGTAGTTTTTAGTTAAATGAAAAGTTTAATAATAATCATACTGAAAATAATAGTTTTAATAATGATACATTGGTTTAAATAATAATAATAATAATAATAATAATAATAATAATAATAATAATAATAATAATAATAATAATAATAATAATAATAATAATAATAATAATAATAATAATAATAATAATAATAATAATAATAATAATAATAATAATAACAATAATAACAATACTAATAGTTACAAAATTGATACTAATAGTAATAGTAATGAAAGTAATAATAATCTTTATTACTTTCATAACAATCTTAATAATCATATTTGTTTCTGACCTTATTAGTACTAGATGATATCTTTTACAAATACAATTTTATTAGTAATAATAATAATAATGATGATGATATTTATAATACTAATAATAATTATAATACTAGTAAAAATAACACTAATTAATAACAATAATAACCATAGTAATAACAATCCTGATAACAACAATAATTATAATTATAATCATAATAATATTAAAACTAATAATAATAATAAGGATAATAATGATAATAATAAATGATAGTAGCTACCTCATAAAGCTTTTTCTAAAAAAAATGGCTGCTGCAAGACTCGAACCTTAGACCTCTCGATACCCGTCAACACTCCTAAACCGTTGGGCTATTGCCCATTTTCTGGAATTATACCCATTTTTATTTCTATTATGCTACAAAAACGTATTCATCTTCTTCATCACTTCCTCCTTAAACTCAGTCGACCATCAATAATTTAAATCATACAACAACAATTTTTATACCTCAAATAATTATAAATAACGAGCATCAAATGTTTGTATTATTTAGAAAACAAAAATAAAAATAAAAAATAAAAAAAATCCACACAGCTGCTGCCGTCGCTGTTTTAAAAAAAAATATTTATGAATTCAATTTTAGGAACGTATTAGACTCAGATTAAAACACGAAATATATTTAAAATCGATCCCAGAACCTTTTAGAATCGTCAATTGAGTTTAACACATCCATATGAACTCGAATTTGATCATGAACAATAGTTTAACGTTTTCAAATCAAAACTTTGACTCGACAATTAGAATTCGATAGGAAAAATTGGGAATTCAAACTTTGCAGTAAGTTTTCTTGAATAATTCCTCATCAAACTGCATTTTTAGTTTTTGCTATTTGATTAGTATTTGAGTTTTGGCTAAAAAGATTTTCAAGAACAGAGGTCCATCTTCTTTTTCTTAATTTCAATCGAAAATTACTCAAATAAGAGTTAATGGGGTTTACAGTTGATAATGGAAATGGATAATTGAATAATTTTTCTAATGTCATGTAGGAATCGTCTGTTATGTAGACAGGCAGTCGAAAAATTTTCAATCAGTGGAAAATTAAATAAAATAAACAAAAATATTAAAGGTGGAAAATGACATAAAACATAGTTTGGAGTTGTTCTTGTGTCTTCACTCTGATCTGAACGATTTGGTTAAACAAAAGGATAATCACTAGAGCTTGAAACAGATTGGTAACAGATCACGTACAAAATTTTTATTTAATATGTATAATCTAGTGTTTATGTAACAGTGTATATGTATATCTGTTAATATCTATATTTATTTTAATACCCGTATTTATATCTTTTATATTTATATAATTACATTTATAGATCAATCTTAAATACAATAATGATAATAATACAAATATTAATAATAATAATTATTTCAATAATAATACAAATAACTAGGGATAATAATATAATATGATAACAATATTATTATTATTAATAATGCTAACAAGGATTTTTATTTATAAAGGTAATAATAATATCTAATAATAATACAAATAATAGTTAAGGTATCTCAAGTTATATGTAATTATGTATATATCTGTATCCGTATCATTATGTACCGAATATATATATATATATATATATATATATATATATATATATATATATATATATATATATATATATATATTAATTATATAAAGAAACATAATAATATTAATTATATAAACATTAATATTTACTATTAATTTTATTAATAATAATAAAACTACTAATGATAATAATAATAATAATAGAATTAATAATGATAATAACATTAATAACAATACTTGTACATCTCAAGTTTCATATATTTTTATATAATTTAAAATTAATAATATTAATAATACAAATGTTAATATTTTCATTTATAATAAAAGTAAGGTTAACAGTATAACTTTTATTTTTTTAACATACACCTAATAATAGATATGTACAGAAATCATGTGTTATTTTTATAGATTAATAATAACTTAATTATTATTAAATCGTTTATTATTTTATAATTTAGTTCTTACAATTAATCATATATTATTTCGAATTAATTGCAACTTCTACATTGTTTATTCCGCTGCGTAAGTTTGAAAGTATGGATTGTTCTGAAATGTCCAAAGAGCTGTGTTTGTGGATTTTGAGAGATGAGATGCATTTAGTTTGGAGATGTTTTCGTGCTTTTGGGTCGGATATTATGGAGTTGATGTGGAAAACATTTTTATTGTTAACCATGACCACCTCACTCAAATTTCGGGACAAAATTTCTTTAATGGGTAGGTACTGTGATGACCCGGGAATTTCTGACTAAATTTAAACTTAATCTTTATATGATTTCGATACGATAAGTAAAGTTCGTAATGTTGAGTCTCGAAAACTTTGGAACATGTTACATAAATGCATTTAGCCTTTTGACTACTCTCGACGATTCACGAACAATTGTATGTAAATAATTATGTAAATATAAATATAAGTATATATATAATAATTCGAAATAATATATGATTAATTGTAAGAACTAAATTATATGGAGTTTTATCATCATTGATTAATATGGATAAAATGATTCGATTAATCAAAGCGTATGAATGAAGCTATCACAAAAGATCGAGATGAAGAAATGGAGATTTTCCATAACTTTTGACGTAGTCGCGATTGAATTCCGGAATTCAAAGGATTTAAAGAAAATCTTGAAGATCTATAAGATTTGATTCTTCAGGATTTATGGAATTTAAGATCTCTTTAATTAAATACAGTGATCTGCCCCGATTACTACGTCTGATATTTCCTTTATAAATTTACTTTTTCCATTCCATTTGTTTTCACCACTTCTATACTCAATTCTCAAATTCAAAAGATTTATGAAAATGCTTAACCCTGTGCTGATCCTTGTTTTTTTTCTAACTATCGCAATGATCGTTCTTCTTTTCCAACTCCCACCTGAATCTGTTTATTTCTATTATGCTCTAGGGATTATTGTATTTATAATCCTCCCGTGTCTTTATATTGCTATACGTACTGATATCCACGGTTTGTAATTTCGGTGTTGTCATTTGGCTTTATATTTTCCTTTATACCTTGAAGTCCCCGCTTCCGTCTTCTATAATCATCGTCATTCACAGTTAATGCTCCTTTTTTTTTTCTTTTTTTGCTGCGATTTATACCCCCTTTCTATTTCGGAGCTTCATGTTTTTGTTTTCTTTTTTGCAAGTAACGGTCCAGAATTCATAGGTGTGGAGTTTCGAATGAGCTTAATGTTCTAAACAAGAAAGAACGTAATAGCACGATTTGATTTGTCAAATTACCAGAATCACTGAGAATAGAACTATCAAGAATATATTTTCTTGATATGTTCAGAAGTTAATCAGAATGAAAGAGTTATGTAACATGACACATGATGACGGTATAATCTGTGAATCATCACGTCCCATTAGAAACTCAGCATGACTTACTGTAATATAATCACGTTGATCAAGTGTCATTATATTATACTAACTCATGCATCAGTTCCCAACATTACTTCAATAACATTCATATTTTAAGCTCGAAAGTTTATAGAATATAGAAACTAACAGTTTCTATATGATGTAATACTGATAGCAAGAAGAGATTAATGATTTCAGATAAAATTAGTTATGAAAATATATCCAGAAATATCGAGGATATTTATAATGAAAGATACGATAATATCTCGGAATATCTAAGGTCGGAGGATGATAAAAACTATTGTTCGCAAGGGTTTAGAGTAAAGAGCAAGATATTCGCTAAAGACTTTAGCAGGCATTGAATCATTTGAATTCTTTGAAGTCAAACTTATTCTTTGTGATTTGTCCACGGCTTCCTTCATAGTTTCGCATAATCCGCTTTTCGGTACTAAATTTTCTATTGAATGTTTCCAATATTCCATTCTTTATCATCAAACTTTCGACGGTTAAGGTCATGTACAGTTTTTACCGCTGTAATCAGCTTTTTCAGAATTTGTGGTATTGATTTGTAGACTGAGTGCTTTTCAGAATTTCAGAATGGAAGGTCATAATAATAAGAGATAAATGTTATATGTTTACATATAACTGTTGATGTAGACATGCTGCGAGATTTCAAAATACTGATTGCTAATTCCCGGTAGTTGGTATAGTAATTCTCGGTATAAGATGTAAATGAGTGAATGATAGGGTTTCACTTTAATATAGTGATTTTTCGGAAAGTCAAAGATTAACGGACTTGTGGGTAAATTTACTGCTAATGTGGTGAGATATATATGGTTTTTCGGTATCGATGACGAAAGACAACTTATATATCAGGGTTATAATAAGGCTAATTCGAATAGAATTCGGAGTTGATTTGTTGAAGCTGTGACAAAATTGGCTAATTTGAAAAGATTTACAATGTTATTTTTGGTAATAACAATGCCAAAGGAGCTAGCACAGATATGTGTTGAACGTTTACTCAGGTTCCGAGTGTTTTCAGGTGTATAACTATATGCATCAATCTTTTCTTCCGTAAATGAAGTGCGGTTGGTTCATCCTCTCGATTGAGATGTTTTCAAGAATCATAAAAGGTTTGAACGTAGATTGGAATCATCAAGATACAAATGAGGGTTAAGATGAAATTAAGTGGCAAACTTGAAGATTTGTTTAGTTTCATATGTTATAATCAATATTTTAATTCATTTTAATTGTCCAATGATGGTAGTCCTCAGTTGATAGTCCACAGTTAGCAATATATAATATTTGAATTTATTAATATGTATCGTGACCCGTGTACATGTCTCAGACTCGATCACAACTCAAACTATATATATTATTGTAGAATCAACCTCAACCCTGTATAGCTAACTCCCGCATTACTGCATATAGAGTGACTATGGTTATTCCAAATAATATATATAGATGCGTCGATATGATATGTCAAAACCTTGTATACGTGTCCCGATATTTAAATGCGTAAATAACAGTATTTAAATGACGATAATTAAAGTGCATAAAATAAATAACAGAAATTAAATGACGATAAATAAAATTGCTAAAATTAAAATTACGATAAAATAAATTGTGATAATTAAATTGCGATAAATAAATTGCGATAATTAAAATGTAATACGGAATTAACAGTTAGCTAGGAACAGTTAACTAGGATTTCGTTAGCATGGATTCTTAACAAAATTTCTCATAGTTAATTTGTTTGTTTCTAACAAATTTTATTTTGTCCAACGTTTTCTTCATTATGCCACTTGTTGGATTCTGATAGGTCAAAATCCAAATATGAAATTGAATGAAAATGGTTATTCTTTGGTGAACGGATATGTATATCGATGGTTGTAAATAGGATAGTAAATGACCGTTGAATCAGATTCGAAGAATGTACAGTGTAACTTATTAATGTGGAATATAAATATTCCTCGGGTATTACCTACCCGTTAAAATATTTTCACCATTAACAGTTTGTACAATAAAACTTTTAATTACAATCCTTATGAAAACATATATACATATATATTTTCTTCAGACGTAATCATGGATTTAATGAGTCAATGTGATATTAAACTCATCAGATTTGCGGCTAGAACTAGACTACATAATCTCTAAAACATTAGAGATTACATAATCGCCATGAAGGACGAAGATAGTTTATGTAGAACGATTCGTAGAACGATGATTATGATTGAGGTATAGATTGCGAGGTTAAGATGTGTGATGAGGTTGTTGTTGTTGGTACTAGTTATGCTGCTGGTGCTGCTGATGGTGGTACTGTTGCTGTCGGTGCTACAAGTGTTGTTGGTGCTGAGATTGATGATGCTGTTGGTGTAGTAAGTATAGCTTGTAAATCAAAAACACCATTCTTGTCAGGGTTTCTATCCTACCCTCTATCATTTCTATCCATCCACTCATCTGATTCGATAGATCTTGATTATCAATTCGAAGTTCTCTAACTTCTTCTAATATTCCCCTTCGATTGGTATTCGGAAGTAGAGATTGAATATTTTCTGAGATTGCAGTAACGTGACCTTCGAGGTGGAAAACTTTAGCAAGAAGGGTGAATACAGTGTTGCGCATAGGTTCACCGGTGAGTACATCATTTTCTCCGATGCTAGGAGGTAAGTTTAGTTCGCGTCAGGGCTCGCCTTCTTCATTTCTCCATCGAGTGAGTAAGTCTCGGACCCACCCCCATCTCCTGCAGAAAAAAAAATAGCTAGATGGTGGAGACACTTCGGGTTCATTGACTTCGGAGTCTACTTCAATACGCATCTCGAAATTGCTTTCAGAACTAATGGAATCCAAGCTAGGTGTAGGATCCATCTCGTATGATCAGTTAGAGGATTTTCGATATGAAATGATTTTCGGTTATCGGATAATATTCTAATTATATAGAATATCTAATATAGTACAGAAGATCCCGTAGATTACGGAGGAAATTAAGGAAACGTGTCAGATAAAGTCTACAGTAACAGAGATGCTAAGATATGGATTTGTCTATACATAATTCATGCAATCAATGCAGTAAGATGTGTCTAGACTAGGAATGATAAGCAGGTAATTTCCTAAGGATGATAAGCAGATAATTTTCGACACAAAATGATAAGCAAAACTTTTGACATGCAGACACGGTCGAAGTCCAGACTCACTAATGCATACTAACGACTTATCAGTTAGACTCACTAATGCAGACCTGGTTCGCTAAGACCACCGCTTTGATACCAACTGTAGAGACTCGTCCTAATCCATCCGGACGAAGTCCATATCGATTATAAACGATTCACAACAGTTGATTACATCGCGAGGTACTTGACATCTATATGATACATTTTACAAACGTTGCATTCGTTTTTGAAAAGACAATCTTTCATTACATCGAAAGTTAACGGCATGCATACCTTTTCATAATATATCTAACTATAATTGACTTAATAATAATCTTGATGAACTCAACGACTCGAATGCAACATCTTTTGAAATATGTCATGAATGACTCCAAGTAATATCTCTAAGATGAGCAAATGTACATCGGAAGATTTCTTTCATACATGAGAATAAACATGCTTTAAAGTGTCAACCAAAAGGTTGGTGAGTTCATTAATTTATCATAAATAATCATTTCATAATTTTAATAGACCACAAGATTTCATATTTCCATTTCTCATAAACATACGTCCCATGCATAGAGATAAAAAAATATCATTCATATGGATTGAACACCTGGTAATTGACATTAACAAGATGCATATAAGAATATCCCCATCATTCCGGGATCCTCCTTCGGACATGATATAAATTTCGAAGTACTAAAGCATCCGGTACTTTGGATGCGGCTTATTGGGCCCGATAGATCTATCTTTAGGATTCACGTCAATTAGGGTGTCTGTTCCCTAATTCTTAGATTACCAGACTTAATAAAAAGGGGAATATTCGATTTCGATCATTCAACCATATAATGTAGTTTCAATTACTTGTGTCTATTTCATAAAACAGTTATAAAAACAGCGCATGTATTTTCAGTCCCAAAAATATATATTGCAAATACATTTAAAAAGGGATTAATGAAACTCACAGTACTGTATTTTGTAGTAAAAATACATATGACGACATTGAACAACTGAACAATGCAGGGTTGGCCTCGGATTCACGAACCTATATCATTCATATATATATATATATATATATATATATATATATATATATATATATATATATATATATATATATATTAATACATATACTTGTTTTCAAACGATTATATATATTATTTATTATTGATATAATGTTTTATATTATTAATTTATATATTTCATTATTACTAAACAAAAATATAACTTTTGTTATGTTATATGTATCAAATATTTTTTTATGTATATATTACATCCGTTTGTTAAAATCGTAATTATAATAACACTAAAATAACATTAGTAGTGATTAAAATAGTGATGATGATAATACTAATATTAATAATAATGATAATAGTATTAATGATTTTATTAATAATAATATTAATGATAGTTTTAATAATAAATCTTATGATAATAACAGTAGTTTTTAGTAAAATGAAAAGTTTAATAATAATCATAGTGAAAATAATAGTTTTGATAATGATACATTGGTTTAAATAATAATAATAATAATAATAATAACAATACTAATAGTTACAAAATTGATACTAATACTAATATTAATGAAAGTAATAATAATCTTTATTACTTTCATAACAATCTTAATAATCATATTTGTTTCTAACCTTATTAGTACTAGATGATATCTTTTATAAATACATTTTTATTAGTAATAATAATAATAATAATAATAATAATGATGATGATATTTATAATACTAATAATAATTATAATACTAGTAAAAATAACACTAATTAATAACAATAATAACCATAGTAATAACAATCTTGATAACAACAATAATTATAATTATAATCATAATAACATTAAAACTAATAATAATAATAAGGATAATAATAATAATAATAATAATAATAATAATAATAATAATAATAATAATAATAAATGAGAGTAACTACCTCATAAAGCTTTTTCTAAAAAAATGGCTGCTGCAAGACTCGAACCTTAGACCTCTCGATACCCGTCAACATTCCTAAACCGTTGAGCTATTGCCCGTTTTATGTTATTATACCCATTTTTATTTCTATTATGCTACAAAAACGTATTCATCTTCTTCATCACTTCCTCCTTAAACTCAGTCGACCATCAATAATTTAAATCATACAACAACAATTTTTATACCTCAAATAATTATAAATAACTAGCATCAAAATTTTGTATTATGAGCCGTGGCTTTTTTTTTTAAAAAAAATTATGAATTCAATTTTAGGAACGTATTAGACTCAGATTAAAACACGAAATATATTTAAAATCGATCTCAGAACCTTTTAGAATCGTCAATTGAGTTTAACACATCCATATGAACTCGAATTTGATCATGAACAATAGTTTGACTTTTTAAAATCAAAACTTTGACTCGACAATTAGAATTCGATAGGAAAAATTGGGAATTCAAACTTTGCAGTAAGTTTTCTTAAATAATTCCTCATCAAACTGCATTTTTAGTTTTTGCTATTTGATTAGTATTTGAGTTTTGGCTAAAAAGATTTTCAAGAACAGAGGTCCATCTTCTTTTTCTTAATTTCAATCGAAAATTACTCAAATAAGAGTTAATGGGGGTTACAGTTGATAATGGAAATGGATAATTGAATAATTTTTCTAATGTCATGTAGGAATCGTTTGTTATGTAGACTGGCAGTCGACAAATTTTTAATCAGTGGAAAATTAAATAAAACAAACAAAAATATTAAAGGTGGAAAATGACATAAAACAGAGTTTGGAGTTGTTCTTGTGTCTTCACTTTGATCTGAACGATTTGGTTAAACAAAAGGACAATCACTACAGCTTGAAACAGATTGGTAACAGATCACGTACAAAATTTTTATTTAATATGTATAATCTAGTGTTTATGTAATAGTGTATATGTATATCTGTTAATATCTATATTTATTTTAATAACCGTATTTATATCTTTTATATTTATATAATTACATTTATAGATCAATTTTAAATACAATAATGATAATAATACAAATATTAATAATAATAATAATTATTCCAATAATAATACTAATAACTAGGGATAATAATATAATATGATAACAATAATATTATTATTAATAATGCTAACAAGGATTTTAATCTATAAAGGTAATAATAATATCTAATAATAATACAAATAATAGTTAAGGTATCTCAAGTTATATGTAATTATGTATATATCTGTATCCGTATCATTATCATTATGTACCGAATATATATATATATATATATATATATATATATATATATATATATATATATATATATATATATATATATATATATATATAAAGAAACATAATAATATTAAATATATAAACATTAATATTTAATATTAATTTTATTAATAATAATGAAACTACTAATGATAATAATAATAATAGATTTAATAATGATAATAACATTAATAACAATACTTGTACATCTCAAGTTTCATATATTTTTATATAATTTAAAATTAATAATATTAATAATACAAATGTTAATATTTTCATTTATAATAAAAGTAAGGTTAACGGTATAACTTTTATTTTTTTAACATACACCTAATAATAGATATGTACAGAAATCATGTGTTATTTTTATAGATTAATAATAACTTAATTATTATTAAATCGTTTATTATTTTATAATTTAGTTCTTACAATTAATCATATATTATTTCGAATTATTATATATATACTTATATTTATATTTACATAATTATTTACATACAATTGTTCGTGAATCGTCGAGAGTAGTCAAAAGGGTAAATGCATTCATGTAACCCGTTCCAATGTTTTCGAGACTCAACATTACGAACTTTACTTATCGTATCGAAATCATATAAAGATTAAGTTTAAATTTAGTCGGAAATTCCCGGGTCATCACAAAAACTTCCATGCATTCCTCTATCATGTCGTGAAAAATCGTCATCATGCACCTTTGAAAGGTTGCAGGGGTGTTGCAAAGTCCAAATGGCATGCGTTTGTAAGCAAAAGTACCATAAGGGCACGTGAAGGTGGTTTTCTCTTGGTCCTCGGCTGCTATTGGAATTTGAAAGTATCCGGAAAAACCGTCAAGAAAACAATAGTAACTATTCCCGGCTAATTTTTCCAACATTTGATCAATGAAAGGTAAGGGCAAGTGATCTTTTCTGGTGGCGTCATTTAATTTTCTATAATCAATGCAGACACGCCATCCTGTTACAGTCCTAGTAGGAATAAGCTCATTTTTTTCATTTGTGATGACATTCATGCCACTCTTCTTAGGTACACATTGAACTGGACGTACCCATGGACTATCAGAGATTGAATAAATTAAACATGCATCTAGCAGTTTAATAATTTCTTTCTTAACAACATCTTGCATATTCGGATTTAGTCTTCCTTGGCGTTGCATATACGTTTTATGACCTTCTTCCATAACGATTTTATGTGTGCAATACGAAGGACTTATTCCTTTAATATCATGAATCTTCCATGCAATAGCTGGTTTATGAGCTTTTGAGTTGAGATTTTTCATTTTCTGTAAGAGAAGACGATATTATTACAGGTAATTCAGATTCACCATGTAAATAAGCATATTCCAAATGGTTTGGAAGTGGCCTTAACTTTAATGTTGGTGGTTCTTCTATCAATGATTTGTATCGATATCTGTCTTCCTCTTTTAGCATTTGAAGTTCTTCTGTTGTTGGTTCATAATCATTAGTCATGAGTGTAGCTAACATTTCAGTTTCATCAATTGGTTCAATTCCTTCTCCTAAAGAACATTCTCCTGTTCCTTGTAATTCTGGAAATTCTTCTAACAATTCTGCATGTGAATCTATAGTTTGAATATAATAATATGTATCATCTGCAGTTTGCGATTGTTGCATGGCTCTATCAATAGAAAAGTTAACACTCTCGTCCTCTATACTTAGGGTCAGTTTCTTACCGAACACGTCTATTATTGCTTTAGCCGTGTTTAAAAATGATCTTCCTAATATAAGAGGAACTCGAGAATCTTCTTCCATGTCCAGAATAACAAAGTCTACTGGAAATACTAAAGTACCAACTTTAACTAGCATGTTCTCCATTATCCCTCTAGGATATTTTACTGATCGATCGGCTAGTTGTATGCTTATTCGTGTTGGTTTTAATTCTCCAAGATCTAGTTTAGTTTATAGTGAATACAACATTAAATTTATACTAGCACCTAAGTCTGCCAATGCTTCTATTGAACTAAGACTACCCAGAAAATATGGAATTGTGAAACTTTCTGGATCTGAGAATTTTTCTAGTAGCTTATTCAACAACACTGCAGAACAATTAGCATTCATAGTAACAGCCGAGAGTTCTTCCATTTTCTTTCTATTTGTGATTAGATCTTTCATAAATTTAGCATACCTAGGCATTCCTAAAATTACATCAATGAAAGGAAGATTGATATTTATTTGTTTAAACATATCCAAGAATTTGGATTGCTCGACTTCAAGTCTTTCTTTTCTCATTTTACTCGGGTAAGGAAGTGGTGGATGGTATGGTTTAACATAAGGTTTAGCCTTAACTGTGTTATCTTCATTAACCTTTTCAACTACCGGTTCTATTTCTTTCTCTTGTTCAGGCTGTGGTGTCTGTGGAGTGGGAGTAAAGTCATCAGAAATTACAGGAATTTCAGATGGATTAAGTGTAATACCACTTCTCGTGGTAATGGCTTTAGCTGTTTCATTCCGGGGGTTAGCATTTGTATCGCTAGGTAGACTTCTCGATTTTCTTTCACCTATCAACCTTGCTAGGTTGCTTACTTCTTGTTCCAGATTTTGAATAGAAGCTTGTTGATTTCTAAATGTTTGAGCATTTTGTTCATTCGTTTGTTTCTGAGATGTGAAAAATTGAGTTTGAGATTCAACTAGCTTCGACATCATATATTCTAAATTTGGCTTTTTATCATCAGTTTGTGGTGGTTTATTTTGAAAAATAGGTCTTTGCTGATTGTAAGTATTATTAGATACTTGTTGATTACTAGGACCTTGTTGGTTGTTGTATGGAACATTTCGGTTATAATTCTGATTTTGATTGTAGATTGGTCTTGGCGGTTGATAATTATTCTGATAATTATTTCCAGGCCTTTGGTTCATGTATGAAATATTCTCTCTTTGTTCCATTGTTTGTTCAATACTGAGACAATCTTTTGTCAAATGTGCTCCTCCACACTGCTCACAACTAATTCGTATTGAGTGAATATCTTTAGTCATCTTTTCCATTCGTCTTTCGACAGCATCTATCTTTGCGGAAATGGAATCAAAGTCATGGCTAGAATCGGCTCTAGCTGCTTTAGATGATCTAACGATATCTTTTTCTTGATGCCACTCATGTGAGTGGGAAGCAGTGTTGTCAATAATTTTGTAAGCTTCAGTTGCGATTTTCTTCATAATGGAACCACCAGCTGCTATATCGATGTCTTTGCGTGTAGTGATGTCGCATCCTTGGTAGAATATTTGTACTATTTGATAAGTGTCTAAACCATGTTGCGGACATCCTCTTAACAACTTTCCAAATCTTGTCCATGCCTCATATAGAGTTTCATTTGGCTTCTGCGTGAACGTAACTATTTCTCCTTGAAGTCTTACGGCTTTAGATGCCGGAAAGAATTGTTTAAGAAATTTTTCAACTAAGACATCCCATGTATCAATCGCCCCTTCAGATAACGATTCCAACCAATCTTTGGCTTCTCCCTTTAAAGTCCAGGGAAATAACATGAGATATATCTGTTCATCCTCAACTTCTCAGATTTTAAATAGAGTACAGATCCTATTAAAGGTTCGAAGATGTTAGTTTGGATCTTCCTTCAGCGCACCACTAAATTGGCATTGATTAGTTACAATGTGTAGGATTTGTCCTTTGATTTCATAATCTGGCGCATTAATGTCTGGTTGAGTAATTGCGTGACCTTGGCCAGTGCGTTTAGCTCTCATTCGATCTTCCATACTTAGAGGTTCCAGATTTTCCATGATTAAATTTGTTGAATCTGAATCACTAGAGGATTCTGATTTAATGGTTTCTTCCTCGACAATCTCTGGATGAGTGATTTGTGGTTCAGGAGGGATGATTAGTGGTTCAGGATCTCTGAATTGTCCCTGAATATCCTCCGAATTCTTAATTGTGAAGTCGGGTTCAAAAAATGGATTATCGGAAATTTAGATTGGAGTACTTGGTCGACTAGATGACGATTCTAAAGAAAAATCAACGGCGACAATATTGGCTAGATGTCTTGATCGAGTTACAGGTGGTGAATGTATGAAAGGTGGTGAACGTTTTGCTCGGTGCATTTGCAGAATATCCTATTAGTTGTAAAGATAAAAATTATATAAGTTATCAAATTAATAGACTTTTCTGATTTTGCCCACGTTTCGAATAGCCAATAGATGCAGCAGGTAGCCAGGACCCTTTAAATCGGAAGCCCACAACTCGCCACTAACAAATCCAACTATTACTACGAACCAGAAAATTTTGGATGTCTATCAATTTAACCACTTAAAATAATTTTTCGTTTTGAAATTTTAGAGAAGAAATAGAAAATTCTATGTCCTAAAAACTAGAGCGTCGAGAAATAAGAAAGAAAAAGAGCGCGTCAAAAAACATCGAAAAATAAAAGGTCGAAAAGCAAATGTCGAAAAACAAACAGTCAAAAAATAAAAATAAGAAAATAAAGCGTCGAAACTTAAAAGCTTAAAAACTAAGAATTAAAACTTACGTCTAAAGGTATTAAAGCTTAAAAGGAATTCTATATCCAAAACGGCAATAACTTAAAAAGTACTAAAATATTAAAACGGCGTCGCAAAATTCTAAAGCACCTAAATCTTAATCTAAAGAAAAAGCACTTAAGGGATTTTATGGCAAAGCCTAAAAATCTAGAAATATAAAATACTACGGCAAATACAAAATTTCGAACGAAAAATATACAAATTACGAATTAAATGATAAAAATGCAAATTATAACTAAAATGATAAAAATACAAATTTTATAAAAATATTATTTTTATATTATTATTTTATAAAAGTATTAATTTTTAAAACTAATTAAAACTTAAAAATACAAAAGTAAATAAACTAAAACTAATTAATATAAAATATAAACCCTAATCTTAATTAATTAATAATAATAATAATAATTAAAAACCTAACCCTAATCGTGAGTCTAAGGTTTCAGACCTGTCACCTCACTCCATGCGATCGCATGGAGTGCAGGTTAAATAATCATGCGATCGCATGACTCCGGATACCAGGCCTGATTAGTTGGACTGCTACAGTGTCGGCCCAGATTCTGTTTTACTTTATATTTTTTTTAAGTTTACAAAATAATAATATAAGTTATAATTTTAAGAACTAAACTAAAAAAAAATATTTTTATACTTTTTTTTATAAAAGATATTTTCTTTTTAAAACACTTAAATATTTTCTTTTTATGTTTTTGTATTTTTAATATTTAAAACTTATTTTTTTTAAAAGACTTAATAAAAATCTTTTTTTATAGCGTTTCGCTTTCGGCGTTTAAGAGTGTCCCCGGCAGTGGCGCCAAAAATACTTGATGTTAAAGCAGAGAGGTACGAAATAGTTATATTTTTACTACGAAATACTATTAAATACGATACAATTTTACACAAGTTATTTATTTATTTATAGAGTGAATATACCTAAACCTTGCTACAACACTTATAGGCAGTGTACCTAATCGTACAGTAGTGTAGTTTTTAGTGTAGTTTTAAAACTATATTTGTATAAATATATATATAAATAAGTAATATTGTTATTATAAACGGGGATTTTTACCGTTTAATGACTGGTTTGTTGATTTTATGTCTTAAGTCGCAGTTAAAACCTAATGTAAAATATTAAAAATAAATATAACTTAATTTAAAGCGTAAAGTAAATGACGATAATTAAAGTGCGATAAATTAAAGTGCGGTAAATAAAATGACGGTAAATAAAATTGCGATAATTAAAAGTACGATAAATAAAATGACAGTAAATAAAAGTGCGATGAAATATGAAATAAAGGAATTATGCTTATTTAAACTTCCGTAATCATGATGTTTGACGTGTTGATTTTAATTTATTACCATCGGTTAATTGTCCTTTGTCCTGGATTATTCGATATGTCCATCTGGTTTTTGTCCATAACAGTCCATCAGTCATAAATATAAAGTGCGAGTGTCGTCGTCAAATTATCCTTATATCCGAAGTCAAATATTCCAACTAATTAGGGACTTAAACTGTAATAAGGTTTAATACATTGTTAATGATTACACCAGGTTATCGACTGTGTGCAATCCAAGGTTTTAATACTTTATTATCAATTACACCAAGTGTCCTTGTATGTAATCCTCCCCTATTTTAATGAGTCCATTAACTATTAATCCATTCCCGTGTCCGGTTAAATGAACGATTATTAGTACTTATAAATATCCCGCTCATCGTGTCTGATCGATTGTATATGGTTATTTATAGGTAGGTCCAATTGTAAATATTTATATTAAATTAACGAACTGTCATTCAATTAAACAAATATAAAGCCCATTAATAGCCCATAGTCCAATTTCCACAAGTGTCGGTCTTTTGTCCAAACCCCAATTATTGTACAAAGCCCAATAACCCCGTCTTTAATATTTAGTCTAACATCACGATTACTTCGATTTAAATAAGCATAATAATAACTTAGCTACGAGACATTAATTTAAAACGGTTGAACATAACTTACAATGAGTATTAATAGCGTAGCGTTACACGGACAGAATTTCGACTTACACACTTACAACATTCGCTAACATAACCTTATTATTATTAATCTTAAATTAGAATTAAAATTATATATATATATATATATATATATATATATATATATATATATATATATATATATATATATATATCGTGAGAGAGAGATTAGAAAAAGATGTGTTTTTGCTCGATCAGAACCCGACTTTTTATAGGCTAAATTCGAGTTCCTGTTCACCATGTGATTGCATGAAGATATAGCACAGAAGCCATGCGATCGCATGGCCCCTCTGGCCAGCTCACAATCCTTTGTTTTTTAGTTTGCTGACGATTTTTATTATATAATATAATATATATATATATATATATATATATATATATATATATATATATATATAATTTTAAGAATTATTTATATATTATATTATATTCATGTGCATAGTTGACTTGTCATTTTAGCTCCGTTGCATCGCGCGTTGAGAGTTGACTCTGGTCCCGGTTCCGGATTTTCGAACATCCTTTCGTACTATTTAATATCTTGTACTTTGCGTTTTGCGGCTCGTATTCTTGTAACTTTTAGACGTTTCTCATCAATAATTTGAACCACTTTGATTGTACTTTGTACTTTTTAGCTTTTTGGTCGTTTGCCTCTTCAAATCGTCGAATCTGTCTTTTGTCTTCACCTTTTAATATTTAAACGAATATCACTTGTAAATGGAACAATTGCAACTAAAAGCTTGTCTTTCTTGAGGGATAATGCTATGAAATATATGTTTATTTTTAGCATTATCATAAAGGCAGGTATAGTGGCTTCTATACTTGGGTCATTGCTAGTATTCAGGTGCTCAGATTATGCAAACGTTAAAATCACGTGGTCAAGGAGACTAAACTATTTTTCTGATAACCGTTTTTCTGATACTGCAACATTACTTTAAACCTGTGGATTCACCAACATTATTGTTGACCTGTTTTTGCGTGTTTTTATTCTCAGGTCCTTAAGAGGTAGACTTCCGCTGTATTTGCTGCATGTCTGGCCGTGGAGTCAGCATTTGTTTTAAAGAACATTATTTACTTTCGCATTTAAAACTTTTATAACTGTTTAAATACTGTTGGATTGTGGTTACGATCACAACAGTGTTTCTATTTTGGGATTATTGACTTATGTTTTTGAAAGTCAACTTTTAATAAAATTAAATGTGATTGTTTTAAACGTCTCATATAGAGGGCGTAACTGTTAACGGTGGGACCTGGATTAACGCGCCGTCAGATGGAAATTTGGCGGGGTGTTATAGTGCAGATCACCCGTATGTTGGACTGAGATAGGGGATAGTCAATTGACTCGTCCTGAGATCATACACGAAACAACTAAGAAGATCGTACAGATACAAGAGAGACTAAAAACGGCTCGAAGTCGTCAAAAGAGTTACACCGACGTTAGAAGGCGAGATTTGGAATTTCAGATTGGAGATAAAGTTATGCTCAAAGTATCACCCTGGAAGGGTGTAATGCATTTTGGTAAGCGAGGTAAGCTAAGTTCGAGATATATTAGACCGTTTGAGATTACCGAAAGAATTGGATCGGTAGCGTACAGACTGAAACTATTGCAAGAACTCGGTGAAATTCATGACACTTTCCATGGTTCTAATTTGAAGAAATGCTTATTAGATGAAAGTTTGGTGATTCCTTTAGAAGAGATACAAGTCGATCCCATGCTTCATTTAGTTGAAGAATCTGTTGAGATCATGGACTGTGAGGTCAAGCGGTTAAAGCAAAGTAAAATACCTATAGTTAAAGTTCGATGGAACGCCCGAAGAAGAACAGAATTCACGTGGAAGCGTGAAGATCAGATGACACAAAAGTATCCGCAACTGTTTCCTGAGGAGACGACTACGGCGGACGTGCACTAAAATTTCGGGACGAAATTTTTAATAACAGGTGGGTAATGTAACAACCCTACTTTTTTCCGTTACTATCATTACTTGTCCGTTAAGTATTTAACGATGATTACACATAACTTTATGTGTTTAATTGATTTAAATTCATACTTGATCCTAGTGGATTACTTTTTAACATGGTTATATTAATTAATGAACTTGTTTCAGATAGCGAAATACTTAGAAACGACACGATTAAGATAATCGCCTAGAAAGCTTTTCAGTTTACGGAACCCAAAAAATGACAAAATAATTATTTTTAATAATTATTTAATTTATTATTTATTTAGTGAATTAAACTCGGTGATTCGTTTCAACGACTAGTTAACGTTCCGGAGACCCGGTACGGTTAACGGAACTCGAAACGGACCACGCGCACATGAGTATTAAACAAAAGCAGAGCCTTAGACACCACTAAAGAACATTCGGCCGAACCCCCTAATGGACCCCCTTATTTTTTTGTTTAGGCTAAGATTTGCTAGTATGGATTTAATTAGGCCATATACCCGATATATAAATAGCTTGTAAACTTGTAAACCCTCATTCTTATTTTTTTCTGATCGACAACTTGCTCTCCTCTCCCCCTCCCTTGGTCGTCGGCCTTTATCACACATACACACACACACACTCTCAAACTCAACATAAGCATCAACATTGTTCCTTGCATCATTCTCTACGCGATAGTATAAATTATTTGATCTATTGAGGTATAATTTATAACCCTAATTTTTATTAGATCAGTTTTTGTTCAATTTCATAGTGTAATCATGTCTAGTGCTCAATTAAATGCGATTAGAGTTATCGTTAGTCGTTAATTTGCTCGATTGTTGTCGTTGCTATGAATCACGAATTTGTATGTTATGAATCTGATCAAATTGGTTTGTGTACTGATCATGTATTGCATCTATATGAATATATCTCAAAAAATTAATAAGTTTGGACTTTGATTTCGCATGATTTCGCTATCGTATGCTTAAGTGATGATTGATTGAAATTTTGATTAGGTTTTGCATGTAATACGAATTTTATGGATTATGTGTTTTGTGAATTAGCTATTGAAATGTGTACCATTATAATCCTTGTTAAAAATCATGCAAGTTGGACTTAAGATTTGCATCAAAAGCTTTTGTTATGCTTACGGTGTGTCAAAACGAAGATTTGTGTTTTCAAGTGAGCTGAATCTGTTTTTGTAATCACAAGAAATGATCTCATGAACTAGGAATTGATTGAGACCTTGGCCTTCTGAAATATGATATTTTATATGTTTTTACGTATATCTTATTTGCATGCTAGCTTCTAAAAATGTGATTTGCCATGAGTTATGTGCACCACCAAATGATATGTCTGAATACGGTCTAAAACTGAATGGTCTGTAGAGTTATGCTAATATGTACAAATTGGCTACATGAAAGTCTTTGGTTATTTTATCAATGAAACTTTGGAGTGTTTAGAGTCATCTCCAATTGGCCGTTCATTAAAATCTATTTACAGTATTAAATGAGAAATGTTTTAAAACTGTTGCGCATGCTGAAACTGATTTGGTAAACTGTAACTAGACCCTTTCTGAAACCCGACTTGTAGACATTGTATGAGGGCCGGGTTAGACTTTTTGGAATAGATATTGAGTCTAGTTATGATCTGGAGTTTTCCATGTCTTCATGATTTATGTGCTATGATTTGTGCTCGTTGTTTCTAAGATGTGCGTATTTTCAAGGATATGCGATAAACTGCGTACGTGCAAATTGATGCACTATAAGCTGTAACATGTTAGTTGACTTAGGATTGACATGTTGACCAAGTTTTCATGACCTACTGAGATGTTTGACTTTAGTTGACCACTTCGACCGAGTTGACTTTTGGTTTGACTTTGGTTGACTTTGGTTGACTTGCTTGGACTAGTTGACTTTTCCATGCGTATTGAGTCAGTCTGAGCACTAGGACAATGCGTACACTATGAGTTGACATAGTGTGACCTATGTATTTACTTAAGATGACCTATTTGACTAGGTTGCGTTTATTGGTCGTGACTGTCCGATTACCGTACGATTTTTACTAGAAGATTTTCAGTGCTTTTGGTAAGGTGAGTCTACCGTCCCTACAACTTTTACTGTGATGAGATAACATGTTTTTTACAAATGTTTTACATATTAGGCACGAGTAACTAAACGATATACATATGAGTTCAGATCAAAAATCCCTTAGCTTGATTATATTAATTACTTTATGTAAGCTCGACTTATAGGGACGGTACCGTTAGGTTTGACAAACCTCGCCTCAACCTACGTGGTGCTTATTCTGTTGTAACTTGTACACTTGATCGGTGTATGCTTAGAAAGGGTAAAAGGAAGACGTGTAGCGCTTTAGCTATCCATAGGGTTAAAGCCTTATAATCAAGTACTCATGCTGATGTATAATTTTTACTATGTTTCTCAGAAATATCGTGGCCTAACTTACGAAATGCTTTACTAAACCTGTAGATTCACTCAGCGTTTTTCATGACCTTTTGCATGTTTTTATCTCAGGTCCATAGAGGTATTGCTTCCGCATTGCTGAAGTGTCTTGCTTGTTTGCTGCTAGTTCTGGAATGTTGTCCATCATGCTTTTGATATGACTTATTTCAAGAACATATATTCGCATGGAAAACCGTTGTTTCAAATAATGTTTTGGGTTTACTTATGTTGGTCAATCTATTGAAAGAAAATTGATAAGAAATTTAGAGAAACATCAGAAGAGACAGCAGGAAGTCAATGATGCCTTGAATTCTAGGTTCGAGTTTTATGCTGAAAAAAGAAGAAGAAAACTGATTATCGCATAAATCTCACTCCTGAAGCATTAGGTATTCACAATCAGATTCTTAGCCACAACAAGAACAAAAAAGATCTACGAAAAAGACAGGCTAAGTTCATGGTTAAATTTGACAAAAAGAAGGCTAAATTGTATGCTGAGAGAGCTGGAAGAATAAGAAACATAACTACTAAAGAACTTCAAAAGTATTTACAGTCTGATAGATCCAGAAAAGAAAAATCAGTTGTATTTTTGTAGTGTGTGGCTTCTCGAATGAGAACCATCAAATCAGCTCAACCATCAATTCCCAAACAGCCAACAAAAGTAGCAGAATCAGTAGAGGGTGGTCAACCTTTAGCTGGTCATGAAGAGAAGCCAGTAGAGACTAATTATTCTACTGCTGAGGGGGAGCAATTTGTCTCTACTCCCATCATGGCTGCATAAGAACATGTACCAACACAAGAACCATCACCTGAACCCAAGTCAATTGATAATTAAAGGGTAAAATCTGCTCCTAAAGATAACCAACCCATAAGAAAAGAGACCTTATTCGAGGCAGGTGATAAAGATACTGTGCCAAGTGTGCAACTAGCAGATACTACTCAGTCTGCTGGTGATGAAGACACAACAAGGAGTGTTGTGATTGAAGACCCATCCAGAAGTGTGCTGTTGGGTGAAAGAAGAACTAAAGACCCAGCAAAGGAGGATGAGCTAGGTGATAAGTCTGAAGAGGTGACTGCTGATGAATCAATAGTCTGGACTAATGGTGATTCTACTTATACACTATCACCTGTACCATTAGCCACTCTTACTGCCTTTGATAAGAAACTGGGTGATCTTCATCCGTATGAAATAGTAGGTCCGTCTGTCACAACATAGTTACCTTACTCATATCCTTCATCTTTCCTAAAGAAAAATGGCAAACACACTACATGGGAAGATGAACCAGTTGTGCAAACAATTCTTGATCCTCGAAAGATGAATCCTGAGGAAAGAGAAGTTCATAGGTTACAAATTACTTTTGATGAATGGCTAAGTAGAGAAGAGACCAGAAAAGCTGAATGCAAAAGATAAATTAGTATGCTGTATCATCCTCTTGATCAACAATATTATATAGATGCTCTGGACTTGACCATAGATGTTGAACATTATATGAAAGCCAGTGACTTCAGATTCTACATGGATGAGGAGAAAGCTTTGTTTTATCAAGTTGCACAACTGGACATGGATCTTGAACAATACTGCAGACTGATGACTTCTAATGAAGGTAGGCAGTTGATCCACACAGCACGTTCCTTGAACATTACCATGAAAGAATATATTTTTAGTGTTCAACTAGAAAAACAAGCAAGGAATGATGCTGAACATGTTGAAAGGTTAAGGCTCAGGGAGCAAGAAGAAAGAATGGTGTTGATAGAATTCAAGCTGCAAAATCTCTTAAATTAGCAAAAGCCATTGCTAAAGCATAGGACAAGGTCTTGGATAAAAATGAAGTTGTTGAAAAGGCTCCTAAAGTAGACCCACAAGTGGTTACACGTACAAATGCCTTGACTGAAAGAATTTGAGAAGCAGATATGCCGATGTAATGACACATAGAGAAAATGCTGGTAAAATCATCAAGTGTCATGGAGGGAATAGGAGATCTTTCAGCATCAGCAGAGATAACGATGTTTATGAGCATGTGTATTTTAGAGATCTGAGACTGTTAGTTTCTCTAAATGGATGGAAATGCTTCAGTACTTCATTGGCAAAGGAGAAAGTAATATCAAGAAGTTGCCGATTCCTGAATTGCAAGATCTATTCATGAAAGCTGCTAAGTATGGAAATGCACCAGTAGTATATGTTGAGGAAGAACTATCCAAGAAGAAGAAGAAAACTACTGGTAGTTCATTCAGAAGAAATCCAATCATTCTACCTGATCACATTCCACAACTTAGACCTGAAACTTGCCTGAGCTGTTCCCTGAGGCCTGGAAAGTGAAGGAGTGGGAGCTATCTAAATAAGAGAGGGAAAGAAGAAAGATAAAGATAGATAGCCTTCTGCTCTTTGAATTATCTTTTGTAAAAATTTCATATTCATTGTACTGACTTGTATTTATTTATTGTTTTTATATGATGAATATGAAATGAGTTAATCTTCAAAATCATATCATTTTATAAGATATAGATAACTCATCAGAAGATCCCAAAAATAAACTTAAAAGGGACAAAATCTCTGCTTATTTTATTAAGTCTTTTAGTGCTAGGCTTTAGTATTTTATTTATGAATCATAGGTTTTGTCATCATCAAATAGGAGGAGATTATTGTGTCCCCAAAATGATTAAGGTTTTAATTATGACAAAACAACATTATATACACTAAGATGTTATGTGCAGCCAGCATAGGTTTGTTTATGTATAGAAAACATTTGTTGTTGTGTCAAGTGTCATAGTATGCTGCCTGAGCACAAGGTAGACAATATTCTTCAATCCGCACATGATGTGTGCCCAACAAATTATTAAGATCAAGTGAACCAGTAGAAGAACCAACATAGCTGGTAGCAACATACAACACTCAGACAATTATGCTCCATTAAGAGCATAATAGTTTTATGTGTGGTCTAAATCAATTGTATTCAATAGAAGTTGAAAATAAAGTTGAACAGAAAAGGACACGTGTCGGCAGCTGACAAGTGACCTTACAAGATCACGTATGAATGCAGAAGTTTAATGCATGTGCAGACAGTAGTGTCAAACCGAATTGGGGTGTTCTTGAAAATAGCTACCAAAGAGGAAAGAAAGAGAGGACGTTCTCTGATGATGTTGTCTACACAAGTACAGACATCCTATGTACCAGTGGACAATAGATCTATTACATGGTTAATAGTACTCCTATAAATAGATGTTTCCACTATTGTAATTTTTTGTGGTGTGGGTTTATTAAATAGTGTCCAAACTTGTGAAAGCTTAAAGATATCCTCTTTAGCTAAACTTAGGTGTGATCTGTATAAACCAACTATTTATTCCGCCATTGTACATTTGTGATTCTTTGATATTCATATCAATAAAAGAATAACGTTGAAAATTGCCCAAGACTTTTATTTAATTACTTGTTTAAATATACTTAACAGTTTCATAACTTGTTTAAACAAAAAGAATTGTATTCACCCCCTCTATAATACTCCTATTGTTATCTAAGGGACCAACAACGAGTAACAGAGCTTTTGAGCCTCTCGATGAACACAGTGGAGTTAAGCTCGTCGCAACCAGACTGGTGGACACCATCGGCACCAATATCAGCAACTAGTTTAGGCGAATACGAAGAGGAAGGTCTCGATGTCAGAGTAATTACCATAGAGGTGAAATTAGGTGTTGGAGGTAGAAAATTGGGGGAAAGGTTGTAATCAAACACCATTTATTAGGATCTATTTTAGAAGAAGTCAATGTGGTTGTTGAGATGAATTGAAGAAAAAGAAATGGACAGAGGAAAGTTAGCTGAAAATAATGAGTCTCCGCTTGGAGACGTTGGTCGTATTTCCCGAGTCAAAGAGATTTCAAACTAAATAATTTTTGTACTAAAGCAAGGTGGTGGTGGTAGAACTTTTTAAGGAAATAGGTGCACTGTTGTATGTTGTTCCATTGTTTAATACTTGACAAAAGTTTATTTTATAGACTATAACTAGTGTTCGAAGACTCGATTCGCGCCGGGGTTCGGTTTTCAATGTATTATATTGCGTTTAGTTTGTAAAATTATTTCGTGGCTAAAGATGATATCGTTGAAGCGCAATTCGATTCGAACTAAAAGGTATAATCCGTGAAAGATTTAAATGTTATTTTAAATTAACAATATATGTACATCTCCGCGTTTCACTATGGAATTGTCGACTTTTAAAAATTTAACGCAAAATCGACGTGTATGAAAAGTACCTCAAATATTTAGCGTTTTTTAAAAAGCGTCTGTTTTGCGTATAGTTAGTGACAGTGTGCTCCTAAAATTATTTCGAGTTTAACGATGGTGTCAGAAAAATTTAACTCGTTGCGAGCGAGAAGATATGGCCCGTTGAATATTCGGGTGGAGTTTATTTAAATTTTTTTATGAAAATTAGTATTTGACACTTTGGGGGTCGATTTTAATATTTGAACAAACTATGGGGGCTTTTTTGAAAAAAAAAGGTGGGAAAAGGAAAAAAAGTGAAAGGACGAAAACGCCTATGGTGACTATTAATCGTTTTTGTCTATTAGGTAGTATATAAAGTATGTGGTCGATTTATAATGAATGAGAAGTTTAATGGTTAAAGTATAAAATGTTAAAAGTTTGTGATAAATTTATAAAAGCTATAAAGTTAACTATTATATATTTTGAGGCTAAAATGTAAATAAGTAAAAGATTGGGGGTAGTTTGTGAAACTTGTGAGGTTTACTATTCACTTTGGCTATACTTTTTAGATATATAGATATTTTTGTCTATTAGGGAATATATAAAGTATGTGGTCGATTTATAATGAATGAGAAGTTTAATTAATGGTTAAAGTATAAAATGTTAAAAGTTTGTGATAAATTTATAAAAGCTATAAAGTTAACTATTATATATTTTGAGGCTAAAATGTAAATAAGTAAAAGATTGGAGGTAGTTTGTGAAACTTGTGAGGTTTACTATTCACTTTGGCTATACTTTTTAGATATGTTGATATAATATGTAAATATGTAATGCTTGTATTGCTTACGGTAGCACTTATATAAAATCAAATATTTGTTATCACAACTCTTAACCATGCCGAATCGAGTATGTGGCGTTTAGTTGATCTATCTGATTTCCAAAATACAGTAGATGCTTACATCTCCAAGCTAGTTTGGCATCTCATATCGTATGTAAGAGGTATATGTGATCAATTCATGTCTTGTAGTGTAGTTATTTCATACAGTAGCAGAGCTAGTAAGGTTAGGGGCAAGGTTTCCCAAACTTCGTTGATGTATATAACGAATATGTAGTGCTCCGCGTTGCTGAGAAAAAAGTTAGGATTCAACGAATTTGTGGTTACGTTACTGCATAACGCATAATTTCCTAGCTAGTTCATTAGACGTTAGTCGTATGTAATTGGACGTTGGTACATTGTGTTTAATTGGTTTATATTTTATTACGTTTATTGGACTATTAATTAGTAAAGCCTATAATTGTAAATGTACAAGTCCATTATTCATGTCCATTCATACGGTTGACTGACATGTCCAAACGAATCAATTTAATGTATTTGGATAGAACACATCCGTACGGATCAGAATCATATCTGTACGAAAAAGATATCAGACCATATAAATAGAGGTTCCGGGTTCCAACTCAAAGTTACTCACTTTTACATAACCCAAGCTGTATGTTTACTCTCCAGATCGTCTAGCAATTGTTCTTCTCGATTTCCAAACATAACAAGTTCATTCTATTGCAAATCGATAGTGTTTTGTTAAGTGTTTTTGATATAAAACTTAATATTGAGGATTCTACACTCAATATTCTGATAGCGTTTGATTTGTACTTAATTGATCCTTCAAGATGGTATTTTAGTCAAAATCACAAGTTTCAAAGTTGGGTTTTTGTTAAGTTATTTATAAAATCATTAAACTTAAGATTTTTACGTTAAAAACTTATATTTGTCCATGGTGTTTGTGTCAAAAAAGTGTTTTAGAACGTTCTTTACTTCAAAAATGAGTGCTAGATCTATTTGGAGTGAAAACTCTAGTTTCTAAAGCTGCATACGTATATGTATCGCAAGAACTACAACTGTGTGGATAAGTCTGCTAATCCGTATGTATCACCACACACAACCGTACGACCAAAACTTTCATCATAGCACGTATCAGATTTTCATTCGTGCGGACCAATTTGTTTAACCATACGTATCAGTTTTAATCCGTACGTTTCAGTGTTTGTATCATCAAATACATGATTAATTATTAACATATATTTTATTCTAATTATCCAACACTTGAAGTGAATAATGCCTAGATTATTAAGATTTAGTAGTTTATAACTACCTTTAGTGGCCTAATCTTTAATTAATGACTTATAGTATTATGAGAACAAATGAAGGAAGATACTTAGAAAGTATATTGAAGAATTGGTACCACTTTGCCATCTTACATTGTGTACATATTTATACTACAAAAAAAGTTGCAAATGATATTCAACTTAATGATTCAAGTATGGTGAGATAGTAAGTAGAAATTATGCAATAAAATTGATCACCTATATCTTGACCTTTAAGGACTCTTGTTTGTATAATTAATATATTATAACACTTCCTTGGATGCCAATTTTGTTAGAGAGCAACTAGTATTGCAATGTTGAAAAATCTTGCTAAAGAAAATTCAGTTGGAAAAAAACTTTAGCCAAGAGAAAAAGAGTGCAATATAGAGTTGACTCCCCCTCAAGTAGTCATCGTTGAGCTGTTACATCTTTTGGACATACCTCATGGCAATATTGTGAACGTGTTTTTTGAAAGTAGCAGTTAGGAGTGCTTTGATAAAAAGATCAGCATAGTTATTGGTGGATTTAACATATCTCATGTCAATCTGGTGAACCTCAATGAGATCGATCTTGAGTATATGAGAAGAACCTAGGAGGTATATGTTTTGTTCAGTCACTTTTAATATATCCTTCTTTCATCTGTGCAATGAAAGCTGCATTATCTTCATGGATAGTTGTTGGACTTTTATCGTGTTCTAGTTCACAAGAATCAATGATGAGTTTTGTCATTGATCTTAACCAAACACATTTTCGAGTAGCTTCATGTAATGCAATCATTTCAATATGATTTGATGATCTTGAAACAAGTGTTTGTTTTTGAGAATGCCATGAAATTGATGTACCTCCATTTAGGAATACATATCCAGTTTAAGATTAGCTTTATGCGGATAAGATAAATAACCTGCATCTGCATAACTAACCAAATCTTGTTTTGAATCGTTAGAATAAAATAATCCTAAATCAGTAGTTCCTCGAAGGTATCAAAATATGTGTTTGATCTCATTCCAGTGTCTTTTGGTAGGAGCTGAGATAAATCTTGCTAACAGATTAACTGCAAAAGAAATGTTAGGTTAGTACAATTTTTAAGGTACATAAGAGCTCCAATTGCATTAAGATATGGAACTTCTGAACCAAGAATATCTTCGTGATCTTCACACGGACGAAATGGATCAGTGTCAACATTAAGTGACCTAACAACCATAGGAGTACTTAATGGTTTGCCTTTTCCATATTGAAACGTTTAAAATCTTTTCAATATAAGTTTTTTGATGTACAAGTAAACCATTAGGCAGATGCTCAATTTGTAAACCAAGGGAATACTTGGTTTTCCAAGATCTTTCATTTCAAATTCTTTCTTTAGAAGTTTAATGGCTTCATAATTTCTTTATTTGTCCCTATGATGTTAAGGGCATCGATATACACGGCTATGATCACATATCCAGAAGTTGTTTTCTTAATGAAAACATATGCGCAAATAAGATTATTTGTATACCCTTTGCATATCCAGTAATCACTTATTTGGTTATATCACATACGTCACGATTTTTTCAACCCATATACAGATCTTTGTAATTTAATTGAGTACATTTCCTTGGGTTTTGTATTACATGCTTTAGACACCTTGAATCTTTCAGGTATTTTCACACACACACACACACACACACAGAAACTGTCATGCCGATTAAGTATTTAAAAGTAATTGCATCCATAACAGGATAATAAGTGTCCTCATAATCAATTCTCGGTCTTTGAGAAAATCCTTGAGCTACAAGTCTAGCTTTATACCTTGTAATTTCTTTTTTCTCATTTTTTTCCTCACAAGAATCCATCTATACCCCATAGGTTTTACATCGTTAGGTGTGAGAACGATGATATGAAAACTTTTCTTTTATTGAGTGATTCAAATATTGCTCCTTTCCATTGAGCACAGTTATGCCTAACAGATTTTGTTTCTGGATCATGATCATCATTTATGATGTCATATGAAACATTATATGAAAATTATGATCAACATTTTTCATTTTATTTCGGTTCCATAATATTTTAATGTGCATAATTAATTGCAATTTCTTTATTAACATTATCAATCTCCTCTGGAGTAGGAGTATTGATTTGTGGTTCTTCTTGAGCATTTTCTTTTACCTCATTATCAGCTGATTTTTTTCAAGGATTTTTATCTTTGGAACCAATTGGTCTCCCACGTCTCTGGCGTGGTAAAGACTCATGAACGACATTATTTCCAGCTTTTTGAATTTCATTTTGAGTTGGAGCATCTACTGCTGGTATATATGATTTACTCAATCTTTTTATATCTGTAAATGCATCGGGCAGTTTATCCACAATTTCTTGCATATGCATTATTTTTTGAACTTTTGTCACGCATTCTTTTGGGCGTGGATCAAGATATATTAATTGAGGTTTACACCATGAAACATCATTTTCTTTATTTTTCATTTTTTCCCCTAATCTATGGAACAATGTGTCATTAAAGTGACAATCTGCAAAATGTGATGTATAAAATCACCCGTCATGGGTTAAATATATCTTATGACTGAAGATGTTTCATATCCAATATAAATGCTCATCCTTCTTTGAGGACCCATTTTAGTGCATTGTTGTGGTGCGATAGGAACATAAACGGCACAACCCAAACTTCTAAGGTGGGAAATATTTGGCTGATGGCCAAAAGCAAGTTGCAAGGGAGAGTATGTGTTACTTGCACTTGATCTATAGTGAATCTGTGATGACCCGGAAATTTCCGACCAAATTTAAGCTTTAATCTTTATATTATTCTGACACGATAAGCAAAATCTGTAATATTGAGTCTCGAAAACTTTGGAACAGTTTACATGAACGCATTTGACCTTTGACTATTCCCGACGATTCACGAACAATAAATTGCAAATACATATATATGTAATAATAAATAAAAAATATAATTTGATATGTTATATTATATAGTGATTAGAATTAATTTTGTAAAATAGAATAATATAAGATAACAAAATCTATTATTAAATTAAATCTATAAATATATAAATAATACACAGAATATAAATATTGAATGATTATAATAACCATTAGTCATTTCGATTGATATTAAACAACTAAGATACGAGCTAGCGAGTGTATTAAAACAAATAATAGACGAATCTTTTTAATCACATTTTTACACACTTAATGACTAAAATAAATAAATATATTTTTCTGTGTGCTTTTATTCACCACTGATTATCAACGGAGTACGAAACGTCCCCATTTATGTTGTGTCGACTGAACTATTCCAAGATGTAAGATGGCTTTAGTGTTCTTTTACCATTCACAATTAAATATATTTTTATTAATATTATATCTACTTTATGGAATGAAAGTAACAAATAACTAACACATAATTCATCCGTGATATTTTGCATAATCAGATTACTGTATTTGATTTAAAGTAATTCAATCACTTTTGTTGATTGAAAGAATTGTCCACCTACTACTAGCCATCTATATCATCTATCGAATATCTCTTATTTACATACATACATATGCAATGAAACTAGAAAACAACTCACTCAATTCTACAATCATTTTATTGCTTTTTCTGTCTCCCACTTCTTACTAAACTCATCTATCTTATTTTATATTAACATATGCATATACAATTGAATATATTACATACACTTACACATACATAAAAATAAGGAACCCGGCTTCATCTTCAACCTTGATCACTAACCCGAAGCCACCACTTTGTAAACCATAACCGAGAACCACCATGCTCAACCGCCACCATTTGAATCACCATCACCGCCACCCTACCTCATCTCTCTCTCTCTCTCTCTCTCTCTCTCTCTCTCTCTCTCTCTCTCTCTCTCTCTTGTTTTCTATTCGAAAAACCGTCACCTAAAACTAACACCACCCAAACCTGCTGCACATGCTTGTTATCTTATTCTGGTTTGATCGATCACAAGAACAACCATAACCACCATCTTCGTATTAATGTACTACTGCTGTAAGTTTAATTCCCTGTTCGACTACTACTTCTAAGCTATTAAATTTTCTGTTTTGGAGCAGACCCAAACCGCCATGATCACCGGAACACCACCACAACACCACCACCGTCACCCTAACTTATCACCACCATCACCTTTGTGATTTATTTTCTCGATAAACCCACTTAATTTCTAATTGTCGACAACTTAGATTATTCACTGCTCGTTATGTTTTTTTTTCTTTCTTTTCGTTTGTGCTCAACTCCAAACAACCTCACCCTTTTTGCTCGATATCTGTTTACTCCATTTTTTTGTGTGGATGACATCTCCTAACAAATAATTCCACTACAATTATTTAAAACCCACTTGGAAAAGGAGATGACCAAGTTGCATAGATAGTTACGGTTCTTGTTTTAATAATATGCAGTATTAAATAAACAAAAATCCACTTGTTAAACTAGTTAACTTGCTTTTTAGCTTGTCGGTTGGATAAGGAAAAAGAAAGATCCGAGATATTTCACTTTGCTAAATGGGTTTTGTTAATTGATTTTAGCTTGGGCTATTCGATTTTAAAAGAAGAAAGTGCAAAATGGATGATCCTTGTTGGACTACTATGTTCACTGTTGGGCCGAGGTTCACTTGTCTGTGGGCCGAATTATTACATGGGACACTAGGACTTACAATTAGACCTCATCATATTTCCCTTTTTGTCATTAAAAGATGATATGTGAATACGTTGATCGATGAACGAATTAATAGGTGATGCGTGATATTTCCGAATGATAATGATAATTAGCTAGTAAGGATGATGATATATGATTGTTAAAGCTAAGGGGTATAAAATACTATTAAATTTTAGCAGGAAATACTATTAAATACGATACAAGTTTACACAAGATATTTATTTATTTATTGAATGGATATACTTAAACCTTGCTACAACACTTATAGGCAGTGTACCTAATCGTACAGTAGTGTAGTTTTTAGTAAGTCCGGTTCGTTCCACAGGGAAAATCTTTTAATCAAAGCTTAACGCTATATTAGTTTAATTTATAAAAATACGAATATATATATAAGTAATATTATTATTTTAAAAGGGGGGGTTTTTACCGTTTAATGACCGGTTTGTCGATTTTAAAACTTTAGTCGCAGTTAAAACAAAATGTAAAATATTAAATAAATAAAAGACTTAATTTAAAGCGTAAAGTAAATAACGATAATGAAATTGCGATAAATAAAAGTGCGATAAAATAAACTTGCGATAATTAAAAAGTACGATAATTAAAATTGCAATTAAATATAATAACAATAAATAAAAGTGCGATAATTAGAAGTGCAATTAAATATAAAATAAAGGAAATTAAATATGAAATAAAAGAATTATGCTTATTTAAACTTTCGTAATCATGATGTTTGACGTGTTGATTTTAGTTTTATGCCCATGGGTTAATTGTCCTCTGTCCTGGATTATTTAATATGTCCATCTGGTTTTTGTCCATAACAGTCCATCAATCATAAATATAAAGTGCGAGTGTCCTCGTCAAATTATCCTTATACCCGAAGTCAAATATTCCAACTAATTGGGGACTTAAAATATAACAAGATTTTAATACTTTGTTTAATAATTACACCAGGATGTCGACTGAGTGTAACCCAATGTTTTAAAACTTTGTTAACAATTATGCCAAGTGTCCTTGTACATAATTTCACCCCTGTTTTAATAATTCTAGTGGCTATTAATCCATTCCCGTGTTCGGTTAAATGAACGATTATTCGTACATATAAATACCCCGCCCATCGTGTCCGATCGAGTGTATATGGTTATTTATAGGGACGTCCAATTATAAATCTTTATATTAACATTAACAAATTATCATTTAGTTAAACAAATATAAAGCCCATCAAAAGCCCATTGTCTAATTTTCACAAGTGTCGTTCTTTTGTTCAAACCCCAATTATGGTACAAAGCCCAATTACCCAATTTTAGTAATTAGCCCAACATTATGATTACTTCGTTTTAAATAAGCATAATAATAACTTAGCTACGAGACATTAAATTAAAAAGGTTGAAAATAACTTACAATGATTAAAAATAGCGTAGCGTTACACGGACAGAATTTCGACTTACACCCTTACAACATTCGCTAACATACCCTTATTATTAGAATTAAAATTAAAATTAAAATTAAAATTAAAATATAAATATAAATATATACTACGTATATAGATAGAGAGATTGATATTATGGATATTAAAAATGATCAGAATTCGTTGGGTTTTATAGGGATTTTCGAATTTGGCTGCTCCGCAACTCGCGGCATTTTGGCTCTTCAAACTCCGCGAGTCGCGGAGTTTGAAATTCTAGCTCACTCCATTTTGGCTCCTTTCTTGCCAACGGATTTTTATATAAATATAATATATATATAATTTATATAATTAATTATATATTATATTATATTTATATACATAGTTAACTCGTAATTTTTAGTCTGTTGCGTCGAGCGTTGAGAGTTTACTCATGTCCCGGTTCTGGATTTTTGAACGTCCTTGCGTACAATTTAATATCTTGTACTTTGCGTTTTGAATCTTGTACTCTTGTAATTTCGAGACGTTTCTTATCAATAATTGGAACCACTTTGATTGTATTTTGTACTTTTGAGCTTTTTGGACCTTTGCGTCTTCAATTCGTCGAATCTGTCTTTTGTCTTCAACTTTTATTATTTAAACGAATATCACTTTTAAATAGAACAATTGCAACTAAAAGCTTGTCTTTCTTGAGGAATAATGCTATGAAATATATGTTCGATTTTAGCATTATCAAATATTCCCACACTTGAGCGTTGCTTGTCCTCAATCAATATAGTCTTGAAATACAAGAATCGCTTCTTTATTCTTCACACTTTGTACATCAGTGATTTCTATACGGCGGTATAAACAATGGTAGTAATGATATGGTTTACAGTCCCACATGACTATAAAATTTAGATCCATTAAGGAAATTGGATCTTTATGAAAACATTTGATCTTTTGAAAATTTTAATCTAGCTTTTACCCTAGATAAGTTTTCCAGAATAACCCTTCACCGGTGTTTGCAAAATATTTTTGTGGGTTTGGTGGGTTTCAGATTTGAAAATTTTAGCTCAAAACTTGCGGTTTTGTGTCACCCACTTGCTAACCTTGTATTAGGAAAGCAACACATCCAGTATACTTGCTCCGTATATTACCTTTCGGTAAACTACCGTCCGGTTATAAAGGAAAGCGTTGAACAAGCAACTGTTAAGGCAATGTCCCCTGACATGCTTTTAATTATGGTCTATAACGTGTCGGATGTAATTACTATCCTTTGTAGGAGCAATAGTAAAGCTCACCCTTATGATTTTTCGGTCTGGCACAAGGTCCTGTCTTCGACCATGTTATGCAACCACCGTTCTTACGGTTGACACCCGATTTGGTTCAGATGACCTAATGAATTCCAGGTGAATTCCTAGGATTTTACGTTCAATGGTAATGAACGCATTGAAAATGGGTTTTCAGAAAACAAATCGGTTTATAATTTGATCAAAATATTTTCTCGTTCAAGCTCGAGTTTGGATATCATTGAATTCCATGAGTTTGAATTCTCAATCTTTAAGGTCAATCTCTAGGATTGAGTAATATCAGGCTTAAAAGCTGATTTTTGATCTTTTAAGGAGATTATCCTTTCTGGGGATCTGATTTATTAGTCTTATCAAGCTAATTTACACGGTGCCCCCCCATTTTACGAGATAAATCCTTCTCATGGTTAGGATAAATCTGACCACTTGGCGACCCTGTTTTATGCTGAGGTCCGTGGATTTCCTGCTGATTTTAGTGATGACTTTTCTAGATTTTTCGTCAACCTACAGCTCGTCTGGACGACAACTTCCTGACCTAAATCAAGAAGCGCGTTTCTTTTTCGAAAGACTTTACTTCCTTTTAATGATGGAATTGATTCATCGTGTAGATCCATCTCTTCTTTTTCTTTCATCGGGTAAAACAGTTTAGTTTAGTCCAAAGTAAAAGTATTTTCAGTTATTTTTTACAGAAATATGTGACATATGTTTAAAATATCTTGGTAAATTTTCCCACACTTGGCTTTTATTTTCCTCTTTATTGTCCTCTATTCCATTTTAAATGAATTTTAACATTTTAGTTTGTTTCTCAATTTATGTCCTTTCCGAGGTAACAATAATTTCGGTGTTAAAACCTAGTTTTATCGTTCATAAATATGTATAAACATGATTTTGAGTTCATTTAATTGAAAATTTTGAAAATTTTTACTAGAATTGGGTAGTCAGTATATAAGACTAGGGCTGTTCTTTATTATCAGAGAGCACTAGATTCTAATACAACTACTACTTTACTAGTATTTCTAATGGTAACCAAGTGTATAAAGTAAAAATTTTAAAATCCGAAAGAATTTAACCCCCTCCCACACTTAAGATCTTGCAATGCCCTCATTTGCAAGAAATCACTAACAATTTAAATTATTGAGGGTGATTTGTGTGAAAATGATTAAATTTTACCAAAGTTTCCAAACATATTGGCGTTTGTTTGCTGAATGATAAATGGTGCATATCATTTGTTCATTCCGTCTTGTTGTTATATCACATTTATTTTGCATCTTGTCGTCAAAATTAGTTGCTTTTGCTGAACTTAATGTCAGTCTTTGAAAATGCGTTGTTTTACCCTGTTGTGTACATAAGATAAACTGCAAACATATATACATATTTTTGAAGTTTGGTATATTACCCCACATTCAAACATTATTAAAATCTAAAAATAAAAATTTGTAAATTATAAAAACCAATACAATTCCAACATAAGTATTAAATGTATCAACATTATAAATTATAAAATAAATAAAACTAAGTAGACTAGGGATGACACTGATACCAGTAGGGGTTCCATGCATAACCATATGTGTTATAAAATGCTTCGGCTGGGTTATACGTAGGATACGGTGGTTGGATCTCTATAGACCAGGGAGGAAATACGGGCGATGGAGTAGGAATATAGTTTCTACCTATTTGTTGGCAATAAGCTATGATTTGGTTTTGATGAACTTGCCAATCTTCAAATGCTCGATGTCTAGCATTTTCGTACTCTTGTGAAGCTATAAACCTTTGCATTTCTGTCATTTCATTTCCCCCTCCCACATTACCTTGCTGTTGGTTTCTCTCAACCTGTGGATGTCTACCATGGTATTGTACTGCGGCGTTATTTCACCTCTTCAAAACCTTCGCACCATGATATACATTTAAACCTAATGTATCGCGGGGTTCTGGTTCTTCGATTAATAATCCCCCCGACTTATATCCACACCGAGATATTCAGCAATCAAAGTAATAAATATACCACCTCCTATTATGCTATGCGGTCTCATCCACCTAACCATAGCTGATAAATAATAACCCACACAATAAGGTATACTGTCAGTACTTTGTGGGTCTCGAATACACATGTGGTAAAACAAATCCTGTTCATTTACCTTTTCCTTATTCTTACCTCATTGTGTAATCGAATTGGCTAAAAACCTATGAATTACTCTTAACTCTGCTCTATTTATATCCAAATAAGAGTAATTTCCCCCTTTAAATCGGTGATGGCTAGTCATTTGACTCCATACACCATGCATATCAAAATTTTCATCAATTTTCCTACCATTTAATATCAACCATCTACAATCGGCAGATGCTAACTCCTCAAGCGTATATATATATACGTAAAGCCTGAGCCATGTCTAGTAAAGACATGTGGCGCATCGAACCTCCTAACAAAAATCTAATAAAAGATCGATCGGTTAAACTACCTACTTGATCATTTATTTCTATACTACACAATAATTCTTCACACCATACTTTATATACAGGTCTACGCATGTTGAATAAACGTACCCAATCGTTAAAAGTAGAATTACCATACCTCTTGTAAGTAATTCCCTAATTGGCCCGGCCAATTCTACAGCTTCTAATGGTTCCCATTCTATTATCCTAGGTACTTCAACAGCTTTAGAATGAAGAGTATGCAAGCCCCTTTGGTATTTTGGATAATCTATCCAACGTCTGTCAAATCTCAAGTTCGGGTGCAAATCTTCCAATTGCATATCTGAAAATGTCATAACTGGATGAGGTATATCTTGTTTATAATAGCTATTAACATCCTGTTGTTCCGCATTCTCAGGAGGAGCATTGCGAGCTTGGGATGAAGATTCACCGCTTTCAGTCTGCAAAACACATCAAACACAATTTTTGTGCATCCAAATATGCATTAGTGTCAGCAAAATCATCAATCAAAATAATTACAATGACATGTTCAATTTATATCAAACTTAAGCTCATTTTCATATTTTCATCAAATCTACACTTTTTCAAATAAGCATATACGAAAATTTCGCCAAGTTCATAAGCATTCAACTCAAATAACATGTCAAAATAATCATCACTAGCAATTAAACAAGTTTCAAATGGCATTATCTCTTAAAAATCAAGTTCATGAATTTTAGACTTGAAAAAGTCCACTTTAATTCTCAAAATCATGTTTAGGCTCAAAGTTTGGATCATTTAACTACCTAAATATGTTACACTACTTAATTTAGCAACAATTCATGACAAAAATCGGCCATAATCTGTTTATATCAAAAAGCCCCAAATTGCTCAAGAACACAAACCCTAGATTACTCAAAATTTGAAGTTTAAGGCTTCTAATTATGTTAAATAGCATCAATCTAGGTTATACAAGCATAATACATAAACAATTTAAGCATAATTACACTAAAAAGCATCAAAATCGAATTGGGTATAAAATTGCTCAAGAACACTAATTTTCGGATTAAATGGTGTTTAGGTGTAGAAATTTACCGTTTTTCTTGAGTAATTCCTTGATAGCATCCTTCTCAACATTATTTTAGTAAAAAATGTGATGAAAATTGTGAATTTCGGAGGTTTTTGTGTGTGTTTTTCGTGTGTATTTTCGCAGTAATTTTGGGTTGGGTGTGTTGACTGATCTGTTCTGTCCGTTTTATTTTTTTCTGGATTTTGGTCTCTCCGCGAGTCGCGGTGATTTTGTTCTTCAAACTCCGCGAGTCGCGGCGTTTTTTTTTTAATAAGCCTTAACTTATAAAACAAATATAAAATAAATTTAAAATTTTATTTTCCTTTGTTTTAGGATGAGGTCGTTTCGGATCGATGTCCTAGTCCGTCCCTCGACAAAATTTTAAAATTTGTCTTTTTCAAGCGATTGTTTTAAAAGCTTAGATTTTTGGGTTTTTTTTTAATGTTTTTGGCATACTTTAATTCAATAAGATTAAAAATAATGATAATAAAAGTTCTCGTCCCTCCCTCGGGTAAAGCAATTTCGGTTCAAAGACCTAGTCTTCAACTTACGACGAATTTTAAAAATCATATTTTTAACTTAGCGACATAAAGTAAATTTTTGTTTTTAAATTCACACAACTTAAATTTAAAAATGCATAAAATTAAAAATTTACACCAAACTTAATTAAAAATGCATAATATTAAAAATTCACACCAAACTTATATTATATTTTTATTTTTATACATACAAACTTATATTAAAAATATTAATTTTTCAAATATTGACAAACTTAAATATATTGATTTTACAGAGTTCACAATATTAATTTAAGATTTATATATTAATTTTAAAAACATGGTAAAAATAAAATTAAAAATCTTTTTGGTCTTTTATCCCACTTTAATCAATCAAATATTATCAAAAATATGCGCCCCTCTTTTCGGTAAAGTAATTTCGGTTCCATGACCTAATTTAACTCATGACGAATTTTTGAAATATTTTGGGTTGATTGATTAAAGATATTTATACCTTAAGAATAAACGTTAAATTTCGCAGTGATGTAATAAATTTTTGAATGATATCAATAATTTCGGTCGCCAAACCTAATTTTATTCAATACCAATTTAATACTTTATAGCGAACAAATTAGCGTTTATTATCAAAAGGTTAAAAATAAAAATAAAAAAAATAAAAACTGTACAGACTTACCTGTGAGATAGTATTCTTAGTTATATGATCTATCCCATTCATAAGATAGTCGGTTTAATTGGTTTTCCATGGCTACATAGCTGTAACCTCGAGCATTCAGTGTTTTTTCTTCTAAACATATGAACGGTCCGTCTCTGCATAAAGTAACAAATTCGGTGTTTGAATAGGTTTGATTATTTGAACATTTACCTCCATGTGACCATTTTCCGCATTTGTGACATCTTTCTAGGTGTCGTGCTCTTCTTTTCACTGCGGATTTTGATTTTCCTTTACCAAATTGTAACTTATTATCTTCGCATCTGGATTCTTTTCTTACTCCGTCCAATCTTTCTCTGATTACTGATACTATTTCACTCGGAAGTGTGTCATTATTACGTTTAGTGATCAAAGCGTGTAGCATTAGACCATGGTTTAGTTCACAGGCAGTCTTCATTTCCTAAAAAAATAAAAATTCAGAATGGGGGGAGAAGACTAGTTCTTTAGGGACTGCTAGGGAAAGACCATTCGGGTTCTATTTTCGAGAACTACACAAAAACAGACAATCTAACTCTAACAGAAGTACATATTATCCTTTAAAGACTTGATTCTCCCCACACTTAGTTAGCTGTGGTATCGAAATTGTGATTAACTTCGTTCTCAACTTCCATCAGACTATCTATGTAATGTTTAACTCTGTGACCATTAACCTTAAATTCAATCCCATTTGAATTTATTAATTCTATCGTTCCGTATGGGAAAACTCTTTTGACTATGAATGGTCCAGACCATCTTGATTTCAATTTTCCAGGAAATAGCTTGAATCGTGAATTGAAAAGAAGAACTCTGTCTCCTTCTTTAAATTCTTTTAAACTTCTGATTCTTTTATCATGCAATTTCTTCGTTCTTTCCTTATATATTAACGAATTTTCGTATGCTTCATGTCTTAATTCTTTTAATAAATTTAGTTGACTTAATCGTAGACGTCCGGCTTCATGTAAATCAAGATTACATGTCTTCAAAGCCCAAAATGCTTTGTGTTCAATTTCTACTGGAAGATGACATGCTTTTCCGTAGACGAGTTTAAAAGGTGTGGTTCCAATTGGAGTTTTGTAGGCTGTTCTAAAAGCCCAGAGTGCATCCTCCAATTTAATGGACCATTCCTTCGGATTTGATCCTACGGTTTTTTCTAGAATACGTTTTAAAGCTCGGTTGGTATTTTCAACTTGTCCACTTGTTTGTGGATGATATGCGGTGGAGATTTTATGAGTTACTCAATATCATTTAAGAACTTTCTCAAGTTGATTATTACAGAAATGAGTACCCCGACCACTTATTAAAGCTTTCGGCATTCCAAACCTTGCAAAAAGACGTTTTAAAAAGTTGACTACAACTCGTGCATCGTTAGTTGGGAGAGCTTGTGCTTCCGCCCATTTGGATACATAATCAATGGCTACGAGAATATAGAGATTATTATGAGATTTTGAAAATGGACCCATAAAGTCAATACCCCAAATGTCAAATACTTCACATACTTGGATGACATTTTGTGGCATTTCATCACGTTGACTTATTTTTCCGGCCCTTTGACAAGCATCACAGGATTTGCAAAGAAGGTGTGCGTCTTTGTAAATTATAGGCCAATAGAATCCAGCATCATAAACTTTTCTTGCTGTTAGTTGAGGCCCATAATGCCCTCATGTTGGTCCTGTGTGACAATGGTTTAAAATTTTACTAGCTTCATCTCCGAATACACATCAGCGTATTATTCCATCGGGACAACTTTTAAACAAATGTGGATCTTCCCAGAAATAGTGTTTTATATCACTGAAGAATTTCTTTCGTTTTTGGTACGATAATCCTTTTTCAAGGAATCCACATACTAAGTAGTTTGCATAGTCTGCAAACCATGGAATTTCATTATAATCTATCTTCAATAGATATTCATCAGGAAAGTTGTCTTGTATGGCCGATTCATTTAAAACTTCTAATTCGGGATTTTCAAGACGAGAAAGATGATCAGCGGCGAGATTTTCTGCTCCTCTTTTATCTCGGATTTCAATATCAAATTCTTGTAAGAGTAAGATCCAACGGATTAATCTTGGTTTGGCATCTTGTTTCGAAAATAGGTATCTGAGAGCAGAATGGTCGGTATAGACCACCGTTTTTGCTAGAACGAGATATGAACGAAATTTATCAAAAGCAAAGACAATAGCAAGGAGTTCTTTTTCAGTAGTTGTGCAATTTGTTTTCGCTCCTTGTAACGTCTTACTAGCATAATATATAGGTTGAAATCATTTTTCAATCCTTTGTCCTAAAACGGCTCCCATTGCAAAATCACTTGCATCGCACATAAGTTCAAACGGTAGATTCCAATTTGGTGTTATCATGATCGGCGCATTAGTAAGTTTCTCTTTAAGAATATTAAAAGATTTGATACATTCATCTGAAAAGATGAATGGAGCATCCTTTTCTAGGAGTTTATTCATAGGAGTGGCAATTTTAGAAAAATCTTTTATGAAACGTCGGTAAAAACCGGCATGCCCTAGAAAACTCCTAACTCCTCTAACATTGGTGGGATGTGGAAGTTTAGCAATTACATCTACTTTAGCTCTATCCACTTCAATTCCTTCTTTTGAAATTTTATGTCCAAGAATGATGCCTTCTTTAACCATGAAATGGCATTTCTCCCAATTAAGTACTAGATTTGATTGTCCGCATCTAATCAGCATTCGTTCAAGATTAGCTAGACATGATTCAAATGTATCACCGAAGACTGAAAAGTCATCCATGAAAACTTCCATGCATTCTTCTATCATGTCGTGAAAAATCGCCATCATGCACCTTTGAAAGGTTGCAGAGGCGTTGCAAAGTCCAAATGGCATACGTTTGTAAGCAAAAGTACCATAAGGGCACGTGAATGTGATTTTCTCTTGATCTTCGGGTGCTATTGGAATTTGAAAATATCCGGAAAATCCATCAAGAAAACAATAGTAACTATTTCCGGCTAATCTTTCCAACATTTGATCAATAAAAGGTAAGGGAAAGTGATCTTTTCTGGTGGCGTCATTTAATTTTCTATAATCAATACATACACGCCATCCTGTTACAGTCCTGGTAGGAATAAGCTCATTTTTTTCATTTGTAATGAAAGTCATGCCACCCTTCTTAGGCACGCATTGAACTGGGCTTACCCATGGACTATTAGAGATTGGATAAATTAGACCTGCGTCTAGCAGTTTAATAATTTCTTTTTAACTACATCTTGCATATTAGGATTTAGTCTTCGTTGGCGTTGCACATACGTTTTATGACCTTCTTCCATAAGGATTTTATGTGTGCAATACGAAGGACTTATTCCTTTAATATCATGAATCTTCCATGCAATGGCTAGTTTATGAGCTTTCAACACAGAAATGAGTTGTGATTTCTCATTTTCAGTAAGAGAAGACGATATTATTACAGGTAATTCAGATTTACCATGTAAATAAGCGTATTCCAAATGGTTTGGAAGTGGCTTTAACTCTAATGTCGGTGGTTCTTCTATCGATGATTTATATCGATATCTGTCTTCTTCTTTTAGCATTTGAATTTCTTCTGTTGTTGGTTCATATCCATTAGCTATTAGTGTAGCTAACATTTCAGCTTCAACAATTGGTTCATTACCTTCTCCTAAAGAACATTCTCCTGTTCCTTGTAATTCTGGAAATTCTTCTAACAATTCTGCATGTGAGTCTATAGTTTGAATATAATATCATGTATCATCTGCAAATTGCGGTTGTTGCATTGCTCTATCAACTGAAAAGGTAACACTCTCGTCCTCTATACTTAGGGTCAGTTTCTTACCGAACACGTCTATCATTGCTTTAGCCGTGTTTAAGAATGGTCTTCCTAATATGAGAGGAACTTGAGAATCTTCTTCCATGTCCAGAACAACAAAATCTACTGGAAATACTAAAGTACCAACTTTAACTAGCATGTTCTCCATTATCCCTCTAGGATATTTTATTGATCGATCGGCTAGTTGTATGCTTATTCTTGTTGGTTTCAATTCTCCAAGGTCTAGTTTAGTGTATAGTGAAAACGGCATTAAATTTATACTAGCACCTAAGTCTGCCAATGCTTCTATTGAACTAAGACTACCCAGAAAACATGGAATTGTGAAACTTCCTGGATCAGATAGTTTTTCTGGTATCTTATTCAACAGCACTGCTGAACAATTAGCATTCATAGTAACAGCCGAGAGTTCTTCCATTTTCTTTCTATTCGAGATTAGATCTTTCAGAAATTTAGCATATCTAGGCATTCCTGAAATCACATCAATGAAAGGAAGATTTACATTTATCTGTTTAAACATATCCAAGAATTTGAATTGCTCGGCTTCAAGTTTCTCTTTCTTCATTTTACTCGGGTAAGGAAGTGGTGGTTGGTATGGTTTAACATAAGGTTTAGCCTTAACTGTGTTTTCTTCATTAACCTTTTCAACTACCGGTTCTTTTTCCTTATCTTGTTCAGGTTGTGGTTCTTGTGGAGTAAGAATAGCTTCATCAGAAGTTACAGGTATTTCAGGTGGTTTAAGTGTTGTACCACTTCTTGTGGTAATGGCTTTAGCTATTTCATTCCGGGGGTTAGCATTTGTATCACTAGGTAAACTTCCCGGTTTTCTTTCACCTATTAACCTTGCTAGGTTACTTACTTCTTGTTCCAAGTTTTGAATAGAAGCTTGTTGATTTCTAAATGCTTGAGCATTTTGTTCATTGGTTTGTTTCTGAGATGTGAAAAACTGCGTTTGAGTTTCAACTAGCTTTGTCATCATATCTTCTAAATTCGGCTTTTTATCATCGGTTTGTGGTGGTTTGTTTTGAAAAGTTGGTCTTTGCTGGTTGTAAGTATTATTGGATACTTGTTGATTGCTAGGACCTTGTTGGTTGTTGTATGGAATATTTCGGTTATAATTCTGATTTTGATTCTAAATCGGTCTTGGCGGTTGATAATTATTCTGATAATTATTTCCAGGCCTTTGGTTTATGTATGAAATATTCTCTCTTTGTTCCATTGTTAATTCAATACTGAGACAATCTTTTGTCAAATGTGGTCCTCCACACTGCTCATAACTAATTCGTATTGAGTGAATATCCTTAGTCATCTTTTCCATTCGTCTCTCGACAGCATCTATCTTTGCGGAAATGGAATCTAAGTCATGGCTAGAATCGGCTCTAGCTGCTTTAGATGATCTAACGATATCTTTTTCTTGGTGCCACTCATGTGAGTGGGAAGCAGTGTTATCAATAATTTTGTAAGCATCAGTTTCAGTTTTCTTCATAATAGAACCACCAGCTGCTATATCGATGTCTTTCCTTGTAGTGATGTCGCATCCTTGGTAGAATATTTGTACTATTTGACAGGTGTCTAAACCATGTTGCGGACATCCTCTTAATAACTTTCCAAATCTTGTCCACGCCTCATATAGAGTTTCGTTTGGTTTCTATGTGAACGTAACAATTTCTCCTTGAAGTCTTACAGCTTTAGATGCCGGAAAGAATTGTTTAAGACATTTTTCAACTAAAACGTCCCATGTATCAATCGCCCCTTCAGGTAACGATTCCAACCAATCTTTGGCTTCTCCCTTTAAAGTCCAGGGAAATAACATGAGATATATCTGTTCATCCTCAACTTCTCTTATTTTAAATAGAGTGCAGATCCTATTAAAGGTACGAAGATGTTCATTTAGATCTTCCTTCGGCGCACCACTAAATTGGCATTAATTAGTCACCATGTGTAGAATTTGTCCTTTGATTTCATAATCTGGCGCATTAATGTCTGGATGAGTAATTGCGTGACCTTGGCCAGTGCGTTTAGCTCTCTTTCGGTCTTCCATACTTAAAGATTCCAGATTCTCCATAATTGAATTTGTTGAATCTGAATCACTAGAGGATTATGATTTAATGGTTCGTTCCTCAACAATCTCTGTTTGAATGATTGGTGGTTCCGGAGGAAAATTTAATGGTTCAGGATCTATGAATCGTCCCTGAATATTCTCCGGATTCTCAATTGTGAGGTCGGGTTCAAAAAATGGATTATCGAAAATTTGAATTGGAGTACTTGGTCGACTGGATGACGATTCTAAAGAAAAATCAACGGCGGTAATATTTGCTAAATGTCTTGATCTAGTTACAGGTGGTGAACGTACAAAAGGTGGTGAACGTCTTGCTCGGTGCATTCACTGAATATCCTATTAGTTTTTAAAAGGAAAGAAAAAATTATATAAGTTATCCAATTAATAGACTTTTCTGATTTTGCCCACGTTTCGAATAGCCAAAAGATGCAGCAGAGGGGCAGGATTCGTTTGGTCTCAATATAATTTTGGACTGTTTGGCTCCAATAACCCGGTCCACGTACAAATCCAACTATTACTACGAACCAGAAAATTTTGATATCTATCAATTTAACCACTCAAAATAAATTTTTGTAATTTTAAGAAGTATAGATAAGAAGTAGAAAAAAATTCTAAGTCCTAAAAACTGGAATGACGAGAAATAAGAAAGAAAAAGAGCGCGTCGAAAAAGGTCGAAAAATAAAAGGCGTCGAAAAATAAGAAAGAAAAAGAGTGACTTATAAAACTTAAAAATACTTGACTAACCCAACCTTATTACTATCACTAACTTAAAATTATAATCGCAAATTGAGATTACTAATTGGAATGATAATTGATACATAGGTAAAAGGCATCTAAAAATATTAAAGCTTACAAGTAAAACTATATCCCAAATGGCAATATCTTAAAAAGGTACTAAAACTTAAAAAGGCGTCGCAAAATTCTAAAGCACCTAAATCTTAGTCTAAAGAAAAAGCACTTAAGTGATTTTACGGCAAGGCCTAAAAATCTAGAAATAAAAATAACTATGGCAAAAACTAAGTTTAAAACTAAATACGAGCGAAAAATACAAATATTACGCTAAAACAATTAAAAAAAGGACAAAATATAAAAATATACTAAAAGTTGTAAAAATTACAATTTTATAAAAATATTATTTTTATATTATTTATTTTATAAAACTATTAATTTTACAATTTAATTAAACTAAATAAACTAAATATATAAATTAAATAAATAACTAAACAATTAAATGAACTAAACTTAATTAATTAAAAAGTAAAACCTAATTAGGGTTTTTAATTATTAATAATAATAAGTACACCGTAATTAATGCTTGATTAGGGTTCTGTGTACCCGTGTCAGAGTGGCTCCGCGAGTCGCGGTTCTAGAAGCTGAAAAACTCCGCATGTCGCGGGGTTCGAAATTTCATATCAGGTGCAGGCCAAAAATAGTTCGTTTCAGTTTTTTTTTTATATTTTCTGTTTAAATATTTAAATAAAATATTTATAAAAACTAAATAAAACTTATGTTTTAAAAACTAAAATAAAAATAGAAATACTTTATAATTTTATAAAAATAACAATCTAAAAAAATAGATTTATATAAATTTATTTTTTTCGGTTTTTTTAAAATTTTTTTTATTTTAAATAAACACAAAATATTTAAATAAAACTTATATTTTTTATAAAATAAAAATAAAGAAACTTTATAAAACTTAAATATTTAACAAACTCTTAAAATTTTTTTATATTTTCGTTTGTGCTCAACTCCAAACAACCTCACCCTTTTTGCTCGATATCTATTTACTCCATTTTTTTTTGTGGCTGACATCTCCTAACAAATAATTCCACTACAATTATTTAAAACCCACTTGGAAAAGGAGATGACCAAGTTGCATAGATAGTTACAGTTCTTGTTTTAATAATATGGAGTATTAAATAAACAAAAACCACTTGTTAAACTAGTCAACTTGCTTTTTAGCTTGTCGGTTGGATAAGGAAAAAGAAAGATCCGAGATATTTCACTTTGCTAAATGGGTCGTTTTAATTGATTTTAGCTTGGGATATTCGATTTTAAAAGAAGAAAGTGCAAAATGGATGATCCTTGTTGGACTACTATGTTCACTGTTGGGCCGAGGTTCACTTGTCTGTGGGCCGAATTATTACATGGGACACTAGGACTTACAATTAGACCTCATCATATTTCCCTTTTTGTCATTAAAAGATGGTATGTGAATACGTTGATCGATGAACGAATTAATAGGTGATGCGTGATATTTCTGAATGATAATGATAATTAGCTAGTAAGTATGATGATATAGAATTAGGATGATGATCTTGAAGTGATGTTAATAATGGGTGTTAACAATATTAGATGAGTATGATGGTGTAACAAGGATGATGATGAACAAGAACTAGATAGCAGTATGTTTACTTTTCTGTGATATACTATACGACGAGAAACTTATTTATAATGATTATGAATAACGGGTTACAATTAAGATATTGAGTTAAGGTTGGTTGTATGTTGAAACCCTACTGGACTTCTTCGAACTATATGAGCCAAGAATCCATTTATTTTTTTTTCCTACGGGCCTTCTTTCAATACAAGCTCAAACCTTAAGCCCATTACCTACTTAAACTAAAACTTGTTCTAAAAACCCAAGAGTTCACCTGGACTAGCTCTTGTGGCATGTTAACGAGCTACTGCTACTTCTATTTCTTGTACATGATGAAGTATGATGATTTTATGAAGATGATTAGAGATGATGATAAATACATGATAAGTTTGATAATATTAAGTAATAATAAGATGAAGATGAATCGTTATTATTATGGAGTTATACTCGTATGATGATGGTATTATAAAGTTGAGGATGATGTAAATGGAAAAAGATGACGATGTTTGTAAACGCATGATAAATGATGATGATTCGAATATGGTTAAGGATGTTATCGGGTTAGCGGGACGTCGCTGGTTCAAACCCGGACTTGGGCATTAATTTTAGGGCTACTTCTTTGAGGTTGTAATTTTACTCTATTTATTATTTTTATGATTATTATTATTATTATTATTATTATTAGTATTATTATTTATTTGTTATTATTGTTAGGTTAATTATTATCATTACTAACATTAATATAATTGATATTATTATCATTATTATTAATAAGATAAATATTATTAGTATTAATATCATTATTATTATTATCATTATGAATAAAATTACTATTTTTATGGATATTATAGTTATCATTATTATTTTTGTTATCATTAATAGTATTACAAAAATTATCATTTAAATTATTATTATTATCATCATTACCATTATTATCACTATTTTAGTATTATAAATATTATTTTTAATAAACAAATGACATTTATATATTTTACATCTATATTAATATTAGATACTATTTTGTTTAATAAAATGTTATTATAATTAAATTACAAATAATATATAAATATATTTTAAATTAAAGCATATATATACAAATATGAGTTCTAATACATTATTTAATATTTTTGAGCATTAATTTATAATATTTATAATAAGTAACATATATTATATCCTAATTAAAATACTTTAATAAAAATCTGTTACATAACTACTAAGCATCTAAAATATATAAAATAGATATAATTAATTTATTTATTAATATAACATACAAATTCTTAATATAAGAAGTATACTAATAATATTAATATATAAACTTGTTAATTGTCATTATGTGTTTTAATATATATAAAAATGATATAGGTTCGTGAATCAAAGGCCAACCCTATACTTGTTCACTGTCGTTCTATGTATTTTTACTACAAAATACAGTATGGTGAGTTTCATTATTCCCTTTTTATGTACATTTTTAGGCTGAGAATACATGCAAAGGCTTTATTAACTATTTTACAATATTTATATGCATGAGTTTCATTTGCTCCCTTTTTAAATGCTTTTGCAATATATATTTTTGGGACTGAGAATACATGCGCTGCTTTTATAACTGTTTTACGAAATGGACACAAGTAATTGAAACTACATTATATGGTTGAATTATCGAAATCGAATATGCCCCTTTTTATTAAGTCTGGTAATCTAAGAATTAGGAAACAGACACCCTAATTGACGCGAACTATAAAGATAGATCTATCGGGCCCAACAAGCCCCATCCAAAGTACCGGATGCTTTAGTACTTCGAAATTTATATCATGTCCGAAGGAGGATCCTGGAATGATGGGGATATTCTTATATGCATATTGTGAATGTCGGCTACCAGGTGTACAATCCATATGAATGATATTTTTGTCTCTATGCATGGGACGTATGTTTATGAGAAATGGAAATACGAAATCTTGTGGTCTATTAAAATTATGAAATGATTGTTTATGTTAAACTAATGAACTCACCAACCTTTTGGTTGACACTTGAAAGCATGTTTATTCTCAGGTATGAAAGAAATCTTCCGCTGTGCATTTGCTCATTCTAAAGAAATTACATGGAGTCGTTCATGGCATATAGAGGTCCGTTCATCGAAATGGTACCAGATGTTATTGTATTCGTCTAAGAGAATTTGGACGGGGTATGACATGTGGTATCAGAGCGGTGGTCTTAGCGAACCAGGTCTGCATTAGTGTGTCTAACAGGTAGTTGTTAGGATGCAAGTCTGGACTTGAACCGGGACTTGAACCTGGTCCGCATGTCAAAAGTTTTTCTTATCATTCTATGTAGAAAAATATCTACCTATCATTTTCAGTCTCGACGCGTCTTATTGCAATTATTGCATAGATGGTGTACAGACAAATTCATATTCTTTCACATTAAATCTTGTCGGACACGTTTCCTTAATTTCCTCCGTAAATTACGGAATCTTTTTGCTATATATATGTATTCCACAAGACGAAGATATCATTCAGTATTCAGCCTTCAATTTATAACAAGAATCATTTCATAACTTGCTGTGATCACGTCAGATGGCCTCTTCGAATAGATCAAGTTCCTCCAGCTCTGAAGACAGCGTGACGGGGGCGCATCAACCGATCAACTATCGTGAATTCTTTAGAAAGTGGGGATGGGTTCGCGAAATACTTACTATATGGAAAAATGAAGAAGGTACTCCATATCACGAGCCGAACTTACCACCTAACGTCAGAGTACTCGATTCGCTTACCGTCGAACCTGTTCGCAACACCGTTTTCACTCTTTTTGCAAGGATTTTCCGCCTCGAGGGTCGACTCGATGTAGTTAAAGACAGGATTCGTCCTCTACTCCTGAATTCTAATCAAATAGGATTATTAGAAGAAGTTAGAAGACTTCGAACTAAATATCAAGAATTGACAAACCTTACGGAAGAATGGGTAGAACTAATTCATAGACTCGAGAGTAAAGTAGAAACCCTGGAGGTGATGGTGTTCGATTTGGAAGCTAGGCTCGCACCTACTACACATGTACCATTATTAGTACCAACATCATCAGCAACATTACCAACACCAGCATCATTCCCATCACCACACGCTCCGTAAGCACCACAGATACTGAAGAGTACCGAGAATGATGAATTATGAAATATTAATTCATTACGTTCTATTCACAATTAAAAGATATATGTATATATTTATGTATATCTCGAGATCGTAATAAAAAAAAATTCCTTTCATATTAACTATGACGTGTGAAATTTTTTAACGGGTAGGTAGAGAAACATAAAAGAAGCTTTAAAGGGCTTTTATCATATTTAAATTCACATATGCTATCATCCACATCTTTCATCAACAATTTAACAATCAATATCTATAAAATCTTTATCTTCATTCTCCATATCGTTCTACATCAACATCATACGCACCTTAGATACCAAGGAGTACCAACAGCAATGAATGATGAAGTATTGATCCATAACTTCATTATTATTCTGCGAAGAATATGTGGTTCCTAATAGTTTTAGAGATTACTTATTCTAGCTCAAACCAAAAATCAAATGAGTCTAGTATTATATTGACTCATTAAATCCATAATTACATCTGAAAAAATTATATATGTATATATATTTTCATAAAGATGGTGATTAAAAATTCTTTCGTACAAATTGTTAATGGTGAAAATATTTTAACGGGTAGGTAATACTCGAGGGATATTTAAATTTCACATTAATAAGTTACATTGTACATTCTTCAATTCAGATTCAGCAGTCATTAACAACACTGCTCAAATTCACACATATACGTATTCGTTCACCAAAGAACAACTATTTTCATCCAAGTTCAATTTCATATTCGGATTTTGACCGATCAGAATCCAAGTCAAGATTTGACAAGTGGCATAATGAAGAAAATAATGAACAAAATAAAATTGATTAGTAACCAATTAATTAACTACGTAAAACTTTAAAACTATATTAACAAAATCCTAGTTAACTGTTCCTAGCTAACTTTTCCTATATGACTATTTCCTCAAAATATACTAGTTTTGGTAGAACGGTTGAACTATTGGACTACTATTATGGACAATTAAAAAGTATTAAAAGAGTAGGAAATATTAAATGCAACACATTTTGACTTAAAAGATTGTAAATAGATTACATCTACTACAGTTAAAAATTTCCACAAGTTGCCACTTGATTTTCATCTTAAACCTCATTTGTATCCTGACGATTACAATCTGCATTTAAACCTCTCGTGATTCTTGAAAACACCTCAATCGGGAGGAGGAATCAACCGCACTTCATCTACGGAAGAAAAGATTTACGCATATAGTTATGCATCTGAAAAATTCTCGGAACCTGTATAAATGTTTAACACGTATCTGTGCTAACTTCTTTGGCATTATTATTTTCAAAAATAACAACGCAATTTCTTTTCAAATTAACCAATTTTGTGACAGCTCCAACAAATCAACTTCAAGTTATTTATTTAAATAAACCCTATTATAAAGATTACCCCTTCATCATCGTTATCGGGGGACCGTTTATATTTCATCACATTAGCATTAAACTTACCAGTAACTTCACTACTCATTGAATTGAGTCTCTCCGAAGAATCATTATATTTGTTCATTAAAACCCTATCATATACTTATCCGCATCTTATAATGAGAGTTGTCATATCAATTACCAAGAATTAGCAATCAGTATTTCGAATCTCGCAGCGTTTCTACATCAACAGTTATATGTACACATATAACATTTATCTCTTAGAATTATGATCTTACACTCTGAAATTTTGAAAAGCACCCAGTCTACAAATCAATACTCCAAATTCTGAAAAAGCTGAATACAGCAGCAAAAACTGTACAAGCTGAATATAATAGCAGAAACTGTACACGACCTTAACCGTCGAAGGTATGAAGAAAAAGAATAAGTGTGTTGGCAAAGTTCAGAAAAGTTGAAACTGGAAAACGGATTAAGCAAACCATGAAGGAGACTCTGAACAACTTACAAGTACTAAATTTGTACATAAAGAATCCAAATGATTCTGTTTCTGATGAAATCTTTAGCGAATACCTTACTCCTTAACCGCTCTAAATCATCGTGAATGAATTTCTTCAACATAAATTGATTTTGAAATCCTAAGATATCATCGTACCTTTCTTTATTAATATCCTCAATATTTCTGAAGATATCTTCATAAATATTCTCGTTCGATATTAATTATCTCTCTGCGCTATCCGTATTATATCATAAAAGGAAACTGTTTTAGTTTCTATATATTCTGCGAATACTTGAATTTAAATTATGAATGATTTTGAAGTAGTGTTGGAAATTGATGCATGAGTTAGTATAATATAATGACACTTGATCAACGTGATTATATTACAGTAAGTCATGCTGAGTTTCTAATGGGACGTGATGATTCACAGATCATAACGTCATCATGTGCCATGTTACATGACTCTTTCATTCTACTTAACTTCCGAACATATCAAGAAAATATATATTCTTGATAGTTCCATCCCCAGGGATTATGGTAATGTGACAAATCAAATCGTGCTAATACATTCCTTTCTGCTTAGAATACTATAATCATTCGAAACTTCATACTTACGAATTCTGGACCGTTACTCGCTCTACTAGAGCTCGAGAGGATAATCAAAAGGCAAAGAGCTCCAAAATATAAGAGAAAATATAAAGTTCAATAACAACCCAGAAATTACAAAACGTGTATATCAATACGTATTGCAACGTAAAGACACGGGAAAATTAACAACACTATAACCCCAAGATAATAGTAGAAGTAAATAAAAATCCTCCGGTAGTAAATGAAAGAGAAGAATGACAGATATGAAGGTTAGGAGTATATCAAGGATCAAAACGGGATGGAGCATATTGATGGGTACTTTAAAGTATGAATTGAGAAGAAAGAAAAGAAGGTGTGAGTTGTAAGGAAATGAAGAAGGTGGATTTATAGTAAAATATCCGACAGAGCAATCAAAACAGATGATCGCATTTAAAGCGGATCCTAATTTCCTTGATTACCGAAAGATCAAATCTTATTACGAAGATTTTCTCCAAATCTCTTGAACTTGGGAAATCAATTCTATCTATGTCAAAAGATATGACGAATCTATACCTACTCATTTCACTCTTTGGTGATAGCTTCACTTATACTCTTCGCATAATCAAATTGTTTTATCCATATTACTCAATGATGATAAAACTCTATTTATCAACTCATATTTGTCATGAAAAGATTCTTATTGTTATCCATGACGACCTCTCTCAAATTTCGGGACGAAATTTATTTTAACGGGTAGGTACTGTGATGACCCGGAAATTTCCGACCAAATTTAAACTTTAATCTTTATATTATTCCGACACGATAAGCAAAATCTGTAATATTGAGTCTCGAAAACTTTGGAACAGTTTACATGAACGCATTTGACCTTTGACTATTCCTGACGATTCACGAATAATTAATTGCAAATACATATATATGTAATAATAAATAAAAAATATAATTTGATATGTTATATTATATAGTGATTAGAATTAATTTTGTAAAATAGAATTATATAAGATAACAAAATCTATTATTAAATTAAATCTATAAATATATAAATAATACACAGAATATAAATATTGAATGATTGTAATAACCATTAGTCATTTCGATTGATATTAAGCAACTAAGATACGAGCTAGCGAGTGTATTAAAACAAATAATGGACGAATCTTTTTAATCACATTTTTACACACTTAATGACTAAAATAAATAAATATATTTTTCCGTGTGCTTTTATTCACCACTGATTATCAACAGAGTACGAAACGTCCCCATTTATGTTGTGTCGACTGAACTATTCCAAGATGTAAGATGGCTTTAGTGTTCTTTTACCATTCACAATTCAATATATTTTTATTAATATTATATCTGCATTATGGAATGAAAGTAACAAATAACTAACACATAATTCATCCGTGATATTTTGCATAATCAGATTACTGTATTTGATTTAAAGTAATTCAATCACTTTTGTTGATTGAAAGAATTGTACACCTACTACTAGCCATCTATATCATCTATCGAATATCTCTTATTTACATACATACATATGCAATGAAACTAGAAAACAACTCACTCAATTCTACAATCATTTGATTGCTTTTTCTGTCTCCCACTTCTTACTAAACTCATCTATCTTATTTTATATTAACATATGCATATACAATTAAATATATTACATACACTTACACATACATAAAAATAAGGAACCCGGCTTCATCTTCAACCTTGATCACTAACCCGAAGCCACCACTTTGTAAACCATAACCGAGAACCACCATGCTCAACTGCCACCATTTGAATCACCATCACCGCCACCCTACCTCATCTCTCTCTCTCTCTTGTTTTCTATTCGAAAACCGTCACCTAAAACCAACGCCACCCAAACCTGCTGCACCTGCTTGTTATCTTATTCTGGTTTGATCGATCACAAGAACAACCATAACCACCATCTTCGTATAATGTACTACTGCTGTAAGTTTAATTCCCTGTTCGACTACTACTTCTAAGCTATTAAATTTTCTGTTTTGGAGCAGACCCAAACCACCATGATCACCGGAACACCACCACAACACCACCACCGTCACCCTAACTTATCACCACCATCACCTTTGTGATTTATTTTCTCGATAAACCCACTTAATTTCCAATTGTCGATAACTTAGATTATTCACTGCTCGTTATGTTTTTTTTTCTTTCTTTTCGTTTGTGCTCAACTCCAAACAACCTCACCCTTTTTGCTCGATATCTATTTACTCCATTTTTTTTGTGGCTGACATCTCCTAACAAATAATTCCACTACAATTATTTAAAACCCACTTGGAAAAGGAGATGACCAAGTTGCATAGATAGTTACGGTTCTTGTTTTAATAATATGGAGTATTAAATAAACAAAAACCACTTGTTAAACTAGTCAACTTGCTTTTTAGCTTGTCGGTTGGATAAGGAAAAAGAAAGATCCGAGATATTTCACTTTGCTAAATGGGTCGTTTTAATTGATTTTAGCTTGGGCTATTCGATTTTAAAAGAAGAAAGTGCAAAATGGATGATCCTTGTTGGACTACTATGTTCACTGTTGGGCCGAGGTTCACTTATCTGTGGGCCGAATTATTACATGGGACACTAGGACTTACAATTAGACCTCATCATATTTCCCTTTTTGTCATTAAAAGATGGTATGTGAATACGTTGATCGATGAACGAATTAATAGGTGATGCGTGATATTTCCGAATGATAATGATAATTAGCTAGTAAGGATGATGATATAGAATTAGGATTATGATCTTGAAGTGATGTTAATAATGGGTGTTAACAATATTAGATGAGTATGATGGTGTAACAAGGATGATGATGAACAAGAACTAGATAGAAGTATGTTTACTTTTCTGTGATATACTATACGACGAGAAATTTATTTATAATGATTATGAATAACGGGTTACAATTAAGATATTGAGTTAAGGTTGGTTGTATGTTGAAACCCTACTGGACTTCTTCGAACTATATGAGCCAAGAATCCATTTATTTTTTTTTCCTACGGGCCTTCTTTTAATACAAGCTCAAACCTTAAGCCCATTACCTACTTAAACTAAAACTTGTTCTAAAAACCCAAGAGTTCACCTGGACTAGCTCTTGTGGCATGTTAACGAGCTACTGCTACTTCTATTTCTTGTACATGACGAAGTATGATGATTTTATGAAGATGATTAGAGATGATGATAAATACATGATAAGTTTGATAATATTAAGTAATAATAAGATGAAGATGAATCATTATTATTATGGAGTTATACTCGTATGATGATGGTATTATAAAGTTGAGGATGATGTAAATGGAAAAAGATGACGATGTTTGTAAACGCATGATAAATGATGATGATTCGAATATGGTTAAGGATGTTATCGGGTTAGCGGGACGTCGCGGGTTCAAACCCGGACTTGGGCATTAATTTTAGGGCTACTTCTTTGAGGTAGTAATTTTACTCTATTTATTATTTTTATGATTATTATTATTATTATTATTATTAGTATTATTTATTTGTTATTATTGTTAGGTTAATTATTATCATTACTAACATTAATATAATTGATATTATTATCATTATTATTAATAAGATAAATATTATTAGTATTAATATCATTATTATTATTATCATTATGAATAAAATTACTATTTTTATGGATATTATAGTTATCATTATTATTTTTGTTATCATTAATAGTATTACAAAAATTATCATTTAAATTATTATTATTATCATCATTACCATTATTATCACTATTTTAGTATTATAAATATTATTTTTAATAAACAAATGACATTTATATATTTTACATCTATATTAATATTAGATACTATTTTGTTTAATAAAATGTTATTATAATTAAATTACAAATAATATATAAATATATTTTAAATTAAAGCATATATATACAAATATGAGTTCTAATACATTATTTAATATTTTCGAGCATTAATTTATAATATTTATAATAAGTAACATATATTATATCCTAATAAAAATACTTTAATAAAAATCTGTTACATAACTACTAAGCATCTAAAATATATAAAATAGATATAATTAATTTATTTATTAATATAACATACAAATTCTTAATATAAGAAGTATACTAATAATATTAATAAATAAACTTGTTAATTGTCATTAGGTGTTTTAATATATATAAAAATGATATAGGTTCGTGAATCAAAGGCCAACCCTATACTTGTTCACTGTCGTTCTATGTATTTTTACTACAAAATACAGTATGGTGAGTTTCATTATTCCCTTTTTATATACATTTTTGGGCTGAGAATACATGCAAATGCTTTATTAACTATTTTACAATATTTATATGCGTAAGTTTCATTGGTGAAATGTCCCGTTCTTATTGATTAAAAACGTTCCATATTAATTGATTTCGTTGCGAGGTTTTGACCTCTATATGAGACGTTTTTCAAAGACTGCATTCATTTTTAAAACAAACCATAACCTTTATTTCAAAGATAAAGGTTTTAAAAAGCTTTACGTAGATTATCAAATAATGATAATATAAAATATCCTGTTTACACACGACCATTACATAATGGTTTACAATACAAATATGTTACAACAAAATAAGTTTCTTGAATGCAGTTTTTACACAATATCATACAAGCATGGACTCCAAATCTCGTCCTTATTTAAGTATGCGACAGCGGAAGCTCTTAATAATCACCTGAGAATAAACATGCTTAAAACGTCAACAAAAATGTTGGTGAGTTATAGGTTTAACCTATATATATCAAATCATAGTAATAGACCACAAGATTTCATATTTCAATACACATCCCAAACATAGAGATAAAAATCATTCATATGGTGAACACCTGGTAACCGACATTAACAAGATGCATATATAAGAATATCCCCATCATTCCGGGACACCCTTCGGATATGATATAAATTTCGAAGTACTAAAGCATCCGGTACTTTGGATGGGGTTTGTTAGGCCCAATAGATCTATCTTTAGGATTCGCGTCAATTAGGGTGTCTGTTCCCTAATTCTTAGATTACCAGACTTAATAAAAAGGGGCATATTCAATTTCGATAATTCAACCATAGAATGTAGTTTCACGTACTTGTGTCTATTTTGTAAATCATTTATAAAACCTGCATGTATTCTCATCCCAAAAATATTAGATTTTAAAAGTGGGACTATAACTCACTTTCACAGATTTTTACTTCGTCGGGAAGTAAGACTTGGCCACTGGTTGATTCACGAACCTATAACAATATATACATATATATCAAAGTATGTTCAAAATATATTTACAACACTTTTAATATATTTTGATGTTTTAAGTTTATTAAGTCAGCTGTCCTCGTTAGTAACCTACAACTAGTTGTCCACAGTTAGATGTACAGAAATAAATCGATAAATATTATCTTGAATCAATCCACGACCCAGTGTATACGTATCTCAGTATTGATCACAACTCAAACTATATATATTTTGGAATCAATCTCAACCCTGTATAGCTAACTCCAACATTCACATATAGAGTGTCTATGGTTGTTCCAAAATATATATAGATGCGTCGACATGATAGGTCGAAACATTGTATACGTGTCTATGGTATCTCAAGATTACATAATATACAATACAAGTTGATTAAGTTATGGTTGGAATAGATTTGTTACCAATTTTCACGTAGCTAAAATGAGAAAAATTATCCAATCTTGTTTTACCCATAACTTCTTCATTTTAAATCCGTTTTGCGTGAATAAAATTGCTATGGTTTCATATTGAACTCTATTTTATGAATCTAAATAGAAAAAGTATAGGTTTATAGTCGAAAAAATAAGTTACAAGTCGTTTTTGTAAAGGTAGTCATTTCAGTCGAAAGAACGACGTCTAGATGACCATTTCAGAAAACATACTTCCACTTTGAGTTTAACCATAATTTTTGGCTATAGTTTCATGTTCATAATAAAAATCATTTTATCAGAATAACAACTTTTAAATCAAAGTTTATCATAGTTTTTAATTAACTAACCCAAAACAGCCCGCGGTGTTACTACGACGGCGTAAATTCGGTTTTACAGTGTTTTTTGTGTTTCCAGGTTTTAAATCATTAAGTTAGAATATCATATTGATATAGAACATGTGTTTAGTTGATTTTAAAAGTCAAGTTAGAAGGATTAACTTTTGTTTGCGAACAAGTTTAGAATTAACTAAACTATGTTCTAGTGATTACAAGTTTAAACCTTCGAATAAGATAGCTTTATATGTATGAATCGAATGATGTTATGAACATCATTACTACCTTAAGTTCCTTGGATAAACCTACTGGAAAAGAGAAAAATGGATCTAGCTTCAACGGATCCTTGGATGGCTCGAAGTTCTTGAAGCAGAATCATGACACGAAAACAAGTTCAAGTAAGATCATCACTTGAAATAAGATTGTTATAGTTATAGAAATTGAACCAAAGTTTGAATATGATTATTACCTTGTATTAGAATGATAACCTACTGTAAGAAACAAAGATTTCTTGAGGTTGGATGATCACCTTACAAGATTGGAAGTGAGCTAGCAAACTTGAAAGTATTCTTGATTTTATGTAACTAGAACTTGTAGAATATATGAAGAACACTTAGAACTTGAAGATAGAACTTGAGAGAGATCAATTAGATGAATAAAATTGAAGACTGAAAGTGTTTGTAGGTGTTTTTAGTCGTTGGTGTATGGATTAGATATAAAGGATATGTAATATTGTTTTCATGTAAATAAGTCATGAATGATTACTCATATTTTTGTAATTTTATGAGATATTTCATGCTAGTTGCCAAATGATGGTTCCCACATGTGTTAGGTGACTCACATGGGCTGCTAAGAGCTGATCATTGGAGTGTATATACCAATAGTACATACATCTAAAAGCTGTGTATTGTACGAGTACGAATACGGGTGCATACGAGTAGAATTGTTGATGAAATTGAACGAGGATGTAATTGTAAGAATTTTTGTTAAGTAGAAGTATTTTGATAAGTGTATTGAAGTCTTTCAAAAGTGTATAAATACATATTAAAACACTACATGTATATACATTTTAACTGAGTCGTTAAGTCATCTTTAGTCGTTACATGTAAGTGTTGTTTTGAAACCTTTAGGTTAACGATCTTGTTAAATGTTGTTAACCCAATGTTTATAATATCAAATGAGATTTTAAATTATTATATTATCATGATATTGTCATGTATGAATATCTCTTAATATGATATATATACATTATATGTCTTTACAACGATAATCGTTACATATATGTCTCGTTTAAAAATCATTAAGTTAGTAGTCTTATTTTTACATATGTAGTTCATTTTTAATATACTTAATGATATGTTTACTTATCATAGTATCATGTTAACTATATATATATCCATATATATGTCATCATATAGTTTTTACAAGTTTTAACGTTCGTGAATCACCGGTCAACTTGGGTGGTCAATTGTCTATATGAAACATATTTCAATTAATCAAGTCTTAACAAGTTTGATTGCTTAACATGTTGGAAACATTTAATCATGTAAATATCAATCTCAATTTATATATATAAACATGGAAAAGTTTGGGTCACTACAGTACCTACCCGTTAAATAAATTTCGTCCCGAAATTTTAAGCTGTTGAAGGTGTTGACGAATCTTCTGGAAATAGATGCGGGTATTTCTCCTTCATCTGATCTTCACGCTCCCAGGTGAACTCGGGTCCTCTACGAGCATTCCATCGAACCTTAACAATTGGTATCTTGTTTTGCTTAAGTCTTTTAACCTCACAATTCATTATTTCGACGGGTTCTTCGATGAATTGAAGTTTTACGTTGATTTGGATTTCATCTAACGGAATAGTGAGATCTTCTTTAGCAAAACATTTCTTCAAATTCGAGACGTGGAAAGTGTTATGTACAGCCGCGAGTTGTTGAGGTAACTCAAGTCGGTAAGCTACTGGTCCGACACGATCAATAATCTTGAATGGTCCAATATACCTTGGATTTAATTTCCCTCGTTTACCAAATCGAACAACGCCTTTCCAAGGTGCAACTTTAAGCATGACCATCTCTCCAATTTCAAATTCTATATCTTTTCTTTTAATGTCAGCGTAGCTCTTTTGTCGACTTTGGGCGGTTTTCAACCGTTGTTGAATTTGGATGATCTTCTCGGTAGTTTCTTGTATAATCTCCGGACCCGTAATCTGTCTATCCCCCACTTCACTCCAACAAATCGGAGACCTGCACTTTCTACCATAAAGTGCTTCAAACGGCGCCATCTCAATGCTTGAATGGTAGCTGTTGTTGTAGGAAAATTCTGCTAACGGTAGATGTCGATCCCAACTGTTTCCGAAATCAATAACACATGCTCGTAGCATGTCTTCAAGCTTTTGTATCGTCCTTTCGCTCTGCCCATCAGTTTGTGGATGATAGGCAGTACTCATGTCTAGACGAGTTTCTAATGCTTGCTGTAATGTCTGCCAGAATCTTGAAATAAATCTGCCATCCCTATCAGAGATAATAGAGATTGGTATTCCATGTCTGGAGACGACTTCCTTCAAATACAGTCGTGCTAACTTCTCCATCTTGTCATCTTCTCTTATTGGCAGGAAGTGTGCTGATTTGGTGAGACGATCAACTATTACCCAAATAGTATCAAAACCACTTGCAGTCCTTGGCAATTTAGTGATGAAATCCATGGTAATGTTTTCCCATTTCCATTCCGGGATTTCAGGTTGTTGAAGTAGACCTGATGGTTTCTGATGCTCAGCTTTGACCTTAGAACACGTCAAACATTCTCCTACATATTTAGCAACATCGGCTTTCATACCCGACCACCAAAAATGTTTCTTGAGATCCTTGTACATCTTCCCCGTTCCAGGATGTATTGAGTGTCTGGTTTTATGAGCTTCTCTAAGTACCAGTTGTAGTGACCCGAACTTTTCCATGTTTATATATATTAATTGAGATTGATATTTACATGATTAAATGTTTCCAACATGTTAAGCAATCAAACTTGTTAAGACTTGATTAATTGAAATATGTTTCATATAGACAATTGACCACCCAAGTTGACCGGTGATTCACGAACGTTAAAACTTGTAAAAACTATACGATGACATATATATGGTTATATATATAGTTAACATGTTTTTATTATAAGTATGTATCTCATTAGGTATTTTAACAATGAGTTATATACATAAAAATGAGACTATTAATTTAAGAAACTCGAAAACGATATATATAACGATTATCGTTATAAGAACGTCTTACTAGGTACATATGAATCATATTAAGATATTGATACACTTGGTTAATTATGTTAAATGATAAGTAAATATATTATTAAGTGTATTAACAATGAAATACATATGTAAAAATAAGACTACTAACTTAATGATTTCGAAACGAGACATATATGTAACGATTATCGTTGTAATGACATTTAACTGTATATACATCATACTAAGATATATTATATATCATAATATCATGATAATATAATAATTTAACATCTCATTTGTTATAATAAACAATGGGTTAACAACATTCAACAAGATCGTTAACCTAAAGGTTTCAAAACAACATTTACATGTAATGACTAACGATGACTTAACGACTCAGTTAAAATGTATATACATGTAGTGTTTTAATATGTATTCATACACTTTTGAAAGACGTCAAGACACTTATCAAAATACTTCTACTTAACAAAAATACTTACAATTACATCCTCGTTCAGTTTCATCAACAATTCTACTCGTATGCACCCGTATTCGTAATCGTACAATACACAGCTTTTAGATGTATGTACTATTGGTATATACACTCCAATGATCAGCTCTTAGCAGCCCATGTGAGTCACCTAACACATGTGGGAACCATCATTTGGCAACTAGCATGAAATATCTCATAAAATTACAAAAATATGAGTAATCATTCATGACTTATTTACATGAAAACAAAATTACATATCCTTTATATCTAATCCATACACCAACGACCAAAAACACCTACAAACACTTTAATTCTTCAATTTTCTTCATCTAATTGATCTCTCTCAAGTTCTATCTTCAAGTTCTAAGTGTTCTTTATATATTTTACAAGTTCTAGTTACATAAAATCAAGAATACTTTCAAGTTTGCTAGCTCACTTCCAATCTTGTAAGGTGATCATCCAACCTCAAGAAATCTTTGTTTCTTACAGTAGGTTATCATTCTAATACAAGGTAATAATCATATTCAAACTTTGGTTCAATTTCTATAACTATAACAATCTTATTTCAAGTGATGATCTTACTTGAACTTGTTTTCGTGTCATGATTCTGCTTCAAGAACTTCGAGCCATCCAAGGATTCGTTGAAGCTAGATCCATTTTTCTCTTTTCCTGTAGGTTTATCCAAGGAACTTAAGGTAGTAATGATGTTCATAACATCATTTGATTCATACATATAAAGCTATCTTATTCGAAGGTTTAAACTTGTAATCACTAGAACATAGTTTAGTTAATTCTAAACTTGTTCGCAAACAAAAGTTAATCCTTCTAACTTGACTTTTAAAATCAACTAAACACATGTTATATATCTATATGATATGCTAACTTAATGATTTAAAACCTGAAAACACGAAAAACACCGTAAAACCGGATTTACGCCGTCGTAGTAACACCGCGGGCTGTTTTGGGTTAGTTAATTAAAAACTATGATAAACTTTGATTTAAAAGTTGTTATTCTGAGAAAATGATTTTTATTATGAACATGAAACTATATCCAAAAATTATGGTTAAACTCAAAGTGGAAGTATGTTTTCTAAAATGGTCATCTAGACGTCGTTCTTTCGACTGAAATGACTACCTTTACAAAAATGACTTGTAACTTATTTTTCCGACTATAAACCTATACTTTTTCTATTTAGATTCATAAAATAGAGTTCAATATGAAACCATAGCAATTTTATTCACTCAAAACGGATTTAAAATGAAGAAGTTATGGGTAAAACAAGATTGGATAATTTTTCTCATTTTAGCTACGTGAAAATTGGTAACAAATCTATTCCAACCATAACTTAATCAACTTGTATTGTATATTATGTAATCTTGAGATACCATAGACACGTATACAATGTTTCAACCTATCATGTCGACACATCTATATATATTTCGGAACAACCATAGACACTCTATATGTGAATGTTGGAGTTAGCTATACAGGGTTGAGGTTGATTCCAAAATATATATAGTTTGAGTTGTGATCAATACTGAAATACGTATACACTGGGTCGTGGATTGATTCAAGATAATATTTATCGATTTATTTCTGTACATCTAACTGTGGACAACTAGTTGTAGGTTACTAACGAGGACAGCTGACTTAATAAACTTAAAACATCAAAATATATTAAAAGTGTTGTAAATATATTTTGAACATACTTTGATATATATGTATATATTGTTATAGGTTCGTGAATCAACCAGTGGCCAAGTCTTACTTCCCGACGAAGTAAAAATCTGTGAAAGTGAGTTATAGTCCCACTTTTAAAATCTAATATTTTTGGGATGAGAATACATGCAGGTTTTATAAATGATTTACAAAATAGACACAAGTACGTGAAACTACATTCTATGGTTGAATTATCGAAATCGAATATGCCTCTTTTTATTAAGTCTGGTAATCTAAGAATTAGGGAACATACACCCTAATTGACACGAATCCTAAAGATAGATCTATTGGGCCTAACAAACCCCATCCAAAGTACCAGATGCTTTAGTACTTCGAAATTTATATCATATCCGAAGGGTGTCCCGGAATGATGGGGATATTCTTATATATGCATCTTGTTAATGTCGGTTACCAGGTGTTCACCATATGAATGATTTTTATCTCTATGTATGGGATGTGTATTGAAATATGAAATCTTGTGGTCTATTATTATGATTTGATATATATAGGTTAAACCTATAACTCACCAACATTTTTGTTGACGTTTTAAGCATGTTTATTCTCAGGTGATTATTAAGAGCTTCCGCTATCGCATACTTAAATAAGGACGAGATTTGGAGTCCATGCTTGTATGATATTGTGTAAAAACTGCATTCAAGAAACTTATTTTGTTGTAACATATTTGTATTGTAAACCATTATGTAATGGTCGTGTGTAAACATGATATTTTAGATTATCAGTATTTGATAATCTACGTAAAGTTTTTTTAAAACCTTTATCTATAAAATAAAGGTTATGGTTTGTTTTAAAAATGAATGCAGTCTTTGAAAAACGTCTCATATAGAGGTCAAAACCTCGCAACGAAATCAATTAATATGGAACGTTTTTAATCAATAAGAACGGGACATTTCAGTTGGTATCCGAGCGTTGGTCTTAGAGAACCAGAAAATTTGCATTAGTGTGTCTTATCGAGTTTGTTAGGATGCATTAGTGAGTCTGGACTTCGACCGTGTTTTCTTTAAAAATGATTGCTTAACATTTTTGTTGGAAACTATATATTTTTAACATATGAATATTATGTGATATATTAATCTCTTAACGTGTTTGATATTATGTGATAGATGTCTACCTCTAGAACAAGTCCCATTGACTCACCTAATAATAATGAAGAGTCAAATGTAAATTGGAATGATTCGTGGACTGATTCACAAGTTCCCGAAGAGGAACCGGAAGAGGAGTCGGAACCGGAAGAAGAATCGGAACCGGAAGAAGAATCGGAACCGGAAGAAGAAATAGAACCGGTGGGGGAAATAATAAAACGGTTAAGTAAAAGAGAATCCTCAACCAACCGACCAAGGTTAATTATGGTCAATGGTGTTTCCGCCAAGGAAGCAAAATATTGGGAGGATTACCAATTCTCCGATGAATCGGATTCCGACGAGAATTCCGATGATGTTATAGAAATTACCCCAACTGAATTTAAAAAGGCAGAAGAAAATAATAAGGGAAAGGGCATAAAAATAGAGAAATCTAATTCCAACCCCGATGAACGTTATATGTATCGTCAACCCCCGAAGTCCTTAAGTTGTAACAATGACCCGAGAACCTCTAAACCACCAGGTTTTTCTAAACCAATGTGGACAACGACGGCTTGTATTAGGGGAACATCATATATCCCTAGAAACTTAGCAAAACGAACCAAAACCGAACAAGAAGAAACGAGCAAGTCGGAATAAGATAGTTGTATTCGTGTGGTGTAATATATGTAATATAGTGTGCTTATGCTTTATGATATATGTAAAAAATTGCTTGTATTAATAAGTATTTTTTTTATGAATCTAACTCTTGTCTATTTTACAGTATAAAAACACAAAATGGATAGACAACCCAATATTTTAAGAGACCTACCCGGAGACATGATTGATGAAATCTTGTCTAGAGTCGGTCAGAATTCCTCGGCACAACTATTTAAGGCGAGATCAGTTTGTAAGACATTCGAAGAACGTTCCAAGAATGTCTTGGTTTATAAGAGACTTTCGTTTGAAAGATGGGGGATATCACATTGGGAAACCCATAAGTTACGATGTGTTTACTTTGACGCATATATTGCGGGGAACCCAAATGCTATTTTACGCAACGGGTTAAGAAATTATTTTGACTCAATATATCCGAATATTGGACTTCGTGATTTAGAAAAAGCGGCTAATATGCAACATAAAGAAGCATGTTATGCTTACGGATTAGTAATGTTTGCTTCTCACCAAAGTGAGAATAAGAACATCGGGCTACAACTATTAAACAAAACGTTTCCACAAGTGACGGAGTCGGTAATTGGGGTAAGAAATGAGGTTTTTAGATTGTTACGGGACTGTTGGACATTATGTAACCCTCGTCCCTTTGACGACATTACAACACGCTGTCTTATCAACGGCCATAACGGTTATGTTCCACAAGACCAAGGATGGGAAGTAGTCCTAGTAAAACCAGAATGCATGACTTGTTTCTGGACGTATGAATTACGTGTCTTTATTGCCTTTGCTGAACGACTTGTGTACTAGCTAGAATTATCTTCACAACTATCTTGTATCAAAGTTATTGTGTGCTATATTTCATGCTTTATGTAAAATAAGCGGTATTGTAAGTTTGTAAAATATTGTATAAAAGTTTGAACGCGAAATATTATTATAATCAGTTTTTCATATAGAATTGTAGTAGTTGAATTGTATATTAGCTACTAAGTATGAACTTAATGGGTAGGTACTACCCGAATTTAAACTTATAAAACGCTAATATGAAGAAAAAGCTTTTATAAATGAGTTCATATTATGCTACGAAATACTATTAACTACTCTTAATATTCTGTATGATTAACTTGTTCCATTTGACTATTTTGAAGGAAATGGCACCGACTACTCGACACACCGTGAATATGAATGAAGAGGAATTCCGTACTTTTCTAGCTTCAAACATAGCCGCAGTACAGGCTGCGCTACATACCAACAATAACTTTGGATCTAGCAGTACAGGAAATTGTGTAGGATGCACCTACAAAGAATTCACTGCCTGCAAACCTTTGGAATTTGATGGAACCGAAGGACCGATAGGATTGAAACGGTGGACCGAGAAGGTCGAATCGGTGTTTGCCATAAGTAAGTGTACTGAAGAGGACAAAGTGAAGTACGCTACGCATACCTTCACAGGTTCTGCGTTAACATGGTGGAATACCTATCTAGAGCAAGTGGGACAAGACGATGCGTACGCACTACCGTGGTCAGCATTCAAGCACTTGATGAACGAGAAGTACCGTCCCAGAACCGAGGTCAATAAGCTCAAGACAGAACTTAGAGGGTTACGAACCCAAGGATTTGATATTACCACGTACGAAAGACGATTCACAGAATTGTGCCTATTGTGTCCGGGAGCATTCGAAGATGAGGAAGAGAAGATCGACGCGTTTGTGAAAGGATTACCGGAAAGAATCCAAGAAGATATAAGTTCACACGAGCCCGCCTCTATACAGCAGGCATGTAGAATGGCTCACAAACTAGTGAACCAGATTGAAGAAATAATTAAAGAACAGACTGCTGAAGAGGCCAATGTGAAGCAAGTCAAAAGAAAGTGGGAGGAAAACGGTGATAAGAATCACCAATACAACAACAACAGCAATTACAACAATAATCGCAACAATTATCCTAACAATCGCAACATCAATAGCAACTACAACAAACGGCCCAACAACAACAGCAACTACAACAATAATCCCAACAACAATAATAACCGCAACAACAACAACAACAATCAGAAGCAGCTATGCCAAAGGTGTGAAAAGTATCACTCGGGGTTCTGCACCAAATTTTGCAACAAGTGTAAAAGAAATGGTCATAGCGCGGCGAAGTGTGAGGTCTACGGACCAGGGGTTAATAGAACGAAAGGAACAAATGGTGTCGGAACGAGTAAGGGCAGAGCAAGTAGTGTCGGAGCAAGTTATGCCAATGTAGTTTGTTATAAATGTGGAAAACCGGGCCACATTATTAGAAATTGCCCGAACCAGGAGAACACGAATGGACAAGGTCGCGGAAGAGTTTTCAATATTAATGCGGCAGAGGCACAGGAAGACCCGGAGCTTGTTACGGGTACGTTTCTTATTGACAATAAATCTGCTTACGTTTTATTTGATTCGGGTGCGGATAGAAGCTATATGAGTAGAGATTTTTGTGCTAAATTAAGTTGTCCATTGACGCCTTTGGATAGTAAATTTTTACTCGAATTAGCAAATGGTAAATTAATTTCAGCAGATAATATATGTCGGAATCGAGAAATTAAACTGGTTAGCGAAACATTTAAGATTGATTTGATACCAGTAGAGTTAGGGAGTTTTGATGTGATAATCGGTATGGACTGGTTGACAGAAGTGAAAGCAGAGATCGTCTGTTACAAAAATGCAATTCGCATTATACGAGAAAAAGGAAAACCCTTAATGGTGTACGGAGAAAAGGGCAACACGAAGCTACATCTTATTAGTAATTTGAAGGCACAAAAACTAATAAGAAAAGGTTGCTATGCTGTTCTAGCACACGTCGAGAAAGTACAAACTGAAGAAAAGAGCATCAATGATGTTCCCATTGCAAAAGAATTTCCCGATGTATTTTCGAAAGAATTACCGGGATTACCCCCACATCGATCCGTTAAATTTCAAATAGATCTTGTACCAGGAGTTGCACCAATAGCTCGTGCTCCTTACAGACTCGCACCCAGCGAGATGAAAGAACTGCAAAGCCAATTACAAGAACTTTTAGAGCGTGGTTTCATTCGACCAAGCACATCACCGTGGGGAGCTCCTGTTTTGTTTGTCAAGAAGAAAGATGGTACATTCAGGTTGTGTATCGACTACCGAGAGTTGAACAAACTTACCATCAAGAACCGCTACCCACTACCGAGAATCGACGACTTATTTGATCAACTACAAGGCTCGTCTGTTTATTCAAAGATTGACTTACGTTCCAGGTATCATCAAATGCGGGTGAAAGAAGATGATATTCCAAAAACTGATTTCAGAACACGTTACGGTCATTACGAGTTTATGGTCATGCCGTTTGGTTTAACTAATGCACCAGCTGTGTTCATGGACCTTATGAACCGAGTGTGTGGACCATACCTTGACAAGTTTGTCATTGTTTTCATTGATGACATACTTATTTACTCAAAGAATGACCAAGAACACGGTGAACATTTGAGAAAGGTGTTAGAAGTATTGAGGAAGGAAGAATTGTACGCTAGGTTTTCAAAGTGTGCATTTTGGTTGGAAGAAGTTCAATTCCTCGGTCACATAGTGAACAAAGAAGGTATTAAGGTGGATCCGGCAAAGATAGAAACTGTTGAAAAGTGGGAAACCCCGAAAACTCCGAAACACATACGCCAGTTTTTAGGACTAGCTAGTTACTACAGAAGGTTCATCCAAGACTTTTCCAGAATAGCAAAACCCTTTACTGCATTAACGCATAAAGGGAAGAAATTTGAATGGAATGTTGAACAAGAGAAAGCGTTTCAGTTATTGAAGAAAAAGCTAACTACGGCACCTATATTGTCATTGCCTGAAGGGAATGATGATTTTGTGATTTATTGTGATGCATCAAAGCAAGGTCTTAGTTGTGTATTAATGCAACGAACGAAGGTGATTGCTTATGCGTCTAGACAATTGAAGATTCACGAACAAAATTATACGACGCATGATTTGGAATTAGGCGTGATTGTTTTTGCATTAAAGACTTGGACGCACTACTTATATGGGGTCAAAAGTATTATATATACCGACCACAAAAGTCTTCAACACATATTTAATCAGAAACAACTGAATATGAGGCAGCGTAGGTGGATTGAATTATTGAATGATTACGACTTTGAGATTCGTTACCACCCGGGGAAGGCAAATGTTGTAGCCGATGCCTTGAGCAGGAAGGACAGAGAACCCATTCGAGTAAAATCTATGAATATAATGATTCATAATAACCTTACTACTCAAATAAAGGAGGCGCAACAAGGAGTTTTAAAAGAGGGAAATTTAAAGGATGAAATACCCAAAGGATCGGAGAAACATCTTAATATTCGGGAAGACGGAACCCGGTATAGGGCTGAAAGGATTTGGGTACCAAAATTTGGAGATATGAGAGAAATGGTACTTAGAGAAGCTCATAAAACCAGATACTCAATACATCCTGGAACGGGGAAGATGTACAAGGATCTCAAGAAATATTTTTGGTGGCCGGGTATGAAAGCCGATGTTGGTAAATACGTAGGAGAATGTTTGACGTGTTCTAAGGTCAAAGCTGAGCATCAGAAACCATCAGGTCTACTTCAACAACCCGAAATCCTGGAATGGAAATGGGAAAACATTACCATGGATTTCATCACTAAATTGCCAAGGACTGCAAGTGGTTTTGATACTATTTGGGTAATAGTTGATCGTCTCACCAAATCAGCACACTTCCTACCAATATGAGAAGATGACAAGATGGAGAAGTTAGCACGACTGTATTTGAAGGAAGTCGTCTCCAGACATGGAATACCAATCTCTATTATCTCTGATAGAAATGGCAGATTTATTTCAAGATTCTGGCAGACATTACAGCAAGCATTAGGAACTTGTCTAGACATGAGTACTGCCTATCATCCACAAACTGATGGGCAGAGCGAAAGGATGATACAAACGCTTGAAGACATGCTACGAGCATGTGTTATTGATTTCGGAAACAGTTGGGATCGACATCTACCGTTAGCAGAATTTTCCTACAACAACAGCTACCATTCAAGCATTGAGATGGCGCCGTTTGAAGCACTTTATGGTAGAAAGTGCAGGTCTCCGATTTGTTGGAGTGAAGTGGGGGATAGACAGATTACGGGTCCGGAGATTATACAAGAAACTACCGAGAAGATCATCCAAATTCAACAACGGTTGAAAACCGCCCAAAGTCGACAAAAGAGCTACGCTGACATTAAAAGAAAAGATAGAGAATTTGAAATTGGAGAGATGGTCATGCTTAAAGTTGCACCTTAGAAAGGCGTTGTTCGATTTGGTAAACGAGGGAAATTAAATCCAAGGTATATTGGACCATTCAAGATTATTGATCGTGTCGGACCAGTAGCTTACCGACTTGAATTACCTCAACAACTCGCGGCTGTACATAACACTTTCCACGTCTTGAATTTGAAAAAATGTTTTGCTAAAGAAGATCTCACTATTCCGTTAGATGAAATCCAAATCAACGAAAAACTTCAATTCATCGAAGAACCCGTCGAAATAATGGATCGTGAGGTTAAAAGACTTAAGCAAAACAAGATACCAATTGTTAAGGTTCGATGGAATGCTCGTAGAGGACCCGAGTTCACCTGGGAGCGTGAAGATCAGATGAAGAAGAAATACCCGCATCTATTTCCAGAAGATTCGTCAACACCTTCAACAGTTTAAAATTTCGGGACGAAATTTATTTAACGGGTAGGTACTGTAGTGACCCGAACTTTTTCATGTTTATATATATTAATTGAGATTGATATTTACATGATTAAATGTTTCCAACATGTTAAGCAATCAAACTTGTTAAGACTTGATTAATTGAAATATGTTTCATATAGACAATTGACCACCCAAGTTGACCGGTGATTCACGAACGTTAAAACTTGTAAAAACTATACGATGACATATATATGGTTATATATATAGTTAACATGTTTTTATTATAAGTATGTATCTCATTAGGTATTTTAACAATGAGTTATATACATAAAAATGAGACTATTAATTTAAGAAACTCGAAAACGATATATATAACGATTATCGTTATAACAACGTCTTACTAGGTACATATGAATCATATTAAGATATTGATACACTTGGTTAATTATGTTAAATGATAATTAAATATATTATTAAGTGTATTAACAATGAAATACATATGTAAAAATAAGACTACTAACTTAATGATTTCGAAACGAGACATATATGTAACGATTATCGTTGTAACGACATTTAACTGTATATACATCATACTAAGATATATTATATATCATAATATCATGATAATATAATAATTTAACATCTCATTTGTTATAATAAACAATGGGTTAACAACATTCAACAAGATCGTTAACCTAAAGGTTTCAAAACAACATTTACATGTAATGACTAACGATGACTTAACGACTCAGTTAAAATGTATATACATGTAGTGTTTTAATATGTATTCATACACTTTTGAAAGACGTCAAGACACTTATCAAAATACTTCTACTTAACAAAAATACTTACAATTACATCCTCGTTCAGTTTCATCAACAATTCTACTCGTATGCACCCGTATTCGTAATCGTACAATACACAGCTTTTAGATGTATGTACTATTGGTATATACACTCCAATGATCAGCTCTTAGCAGCCCATGTGAGTCACCTAACACATGTGGGAACCATCATTTGGCAACTAGCATGAAATATCTCATAAAATTACAAAAATATGAGTAATCATTCATGACTTATTTACATGAAAACAAAATTACATATCCTTTATATCTAATCCATACACCAACGACCAAAAACACCTACAAACACTTTCATTCTTCAATTTTCTTCATCTAATTGATCTCTCTCAAGTTCTATCTTCAAGTTCTAAGTGTTCTTTATATATTTTACAAGTTCTAGTTACATAAAATCAAGAATACTTTCAAGTTTGCTAGCTCACTTCCAATCTTGTAAGGTGATCATCCAACCTCAAGAAATTTTTGTTTCTTACAGTAGGTTATCATTCTAATACAAGGTAATAATCATATTCAAACTTTGGTTCAATTTCTATAACTATAACAATCTTATTTCAAGTGATGATCTTACTTGAACTTGTTTTCGTGTCATGATTCTGCTTCAAGAACTTCGAGCCATCCAAGGATCTGTTGAAGCTAGATCCATTTTTCTCTTTTCCTGTAGGTTTATCCAAGGAACTTAAGGTAGTAATGATGTTCATAACATCATTTGATTCATACATATAAAGCTATCTTATTCGAAGGTTTAAACTTGTAATCACTAGAACATAGTTTAGTTAATTCTAAACTTGTTCGCAAACAAAAGTTAATCCTTCTAACTTGACTTTTAAAATCAACTAAACACATGTTATATATCTATATGATATGCTAACTTAATGATTTAAAACCTGGAAACACGAAAAACACCGTAAAACCGGATTTACGCCGTCGTAGTAACACCGCGGGCTGTTTTGGGTTAGTTAATTAAAAACTATGATAAACTTTGATTTAAAAGTTGTTATTCTGAGAAAATGATTTTTATTATGAACATGAAACTATATCCAAAAATTATGGTTAAACTCAAAGTGGAAGTATGTTTTCTAAAATGGTCATCTAGACGTCGTTCTTTCGACTGAAATGACTACCTTTACAAAAATGACTTGTAACTTATTTTTCCGACTATAAACCTATACTTTTTCTGTTTAGATTCATAAATTAGAGTTCAATATGAAACCATAGCAATTTGATTCACTCAAAAAGGATTTAAAATGAAGAAGTTATGGGTAAAACAAGATTGGATAATTTTTCTCATTTTAGCTACGTGAAAATTGGTAACAAATCTATTCCAACCATAACTTAATCAACTTGAATTGTATATTATGTAATCTTGAGATACCATAGACACGTATACAATGTTTTGACCTATCATGTCGACACATCTATATATATTTCGGAACAACCATAGACACTCTATATGTGAATGTTGGAGTTAGCTATACAGGGTTGAGGTTGATTCCAAAATATATATAGTTTAAGTTGTGATCAATACAGAAATACGTATACACTGGGTCGTGGATTGATTCAAGATAATATTTATCGATTTATTTCTGTACATCTAACTGTGGACAACTAGTTGTAGGTTACTAACGAGGACAACTGACTTAATAAACTTAAAACATCAAAATATATTAAAAGTGTTGTAAATATATTTTGAACATACTTTGATATATATGTATATATTGTTATAGGTTCGTGAATCAACCAGTGGCCAAGTCTTACTTCCCGACGAAGTAAAAATCTGTGAAAGTGAGTTATAGTCCCACTTTTAAAATCTAATATTTTTGGGATGAGAATACATGCAGGTTTTATAAATGATTTACAAAATAGACACAAGTACGTGAAACTACATTCTATGGTTGAATTATCGATATCGAATATGCCCCTTTTTATTAAGTCTGGTAATCTAAGAATTAGGGAACAGACACCCTAATTGACGCGAATCCTAAAGATAGATCTATTGGGCCTAACAAACCCCATCCAAAGTACCAGATGCTTTAGTACTTCGAAATTTATATCATATCCGAAGGGTGTCCCGGAATGATGGGGATATTCTTATATATGCATCTTGTTAATGTCGGTTACCAGGTGTTCACCATATGAATGATTTTTATCTCTATGTATGGGATGTGTATTGAAATATGAAATCTTGTGGTCTATTATTATGATTTGATATATATAGGTTAAACCTATAACTCACCAACATTTTTGTTGACGTTTTAAGCATGTTTATTCTCAGGTGATTATCAAGAGCTTCCGCTGTCGCATACTTAAATAAGGACGAGATTTGGAGTCCATGCTTGTATGATATTGTGTAAAAACTGCATTCAAGAAACTTATTTTGTTGTAACATATTTGTATTGTAAACCATTATGTAATGGTCGTGTGTAAACAGGATATTTTAGATTATCAGTATTTGATAATCTACGTAAAGTTTTTTTAAAACCTTTATCTATGAAATAAAGGTTATGGTTTGTTTTAAAAATGAATGCAGTCTTTGAAAAACGTCTCATATAGAGGTCAAAACCTCGCAACGAAATCAATTAATATGGAACGTTTTTAATCAATAAGAACGGGACATTTCACCATTTCTATCATATCTCCAAATTTTGGTACCCAAATCCTTTCAGCCCTATACCGGGTTCCGTCTTCCCGAATATTAAGATGCTTCTCCGATCCTTTGGGTATTTCATCCTTTAAATTTCCCTTTTTTAAAACTCCTTGTTGCGCCTCCTTTATTTGAGTAGTAAGGTTATTATGAATCATTATATTCATAGATTTTACTCGAATGGGTTCTCTGTCCTTCCTGCTCAAGGCATCGGCTACCACATTTGCCTTCCCCGGGTGGTAACGAATCTCAAAGTCGTAATCATTCAATAATTCAATCCACCTACGCTGCCTCATATTCAGTTGTTTCTGATTAAATATGTGTTGAAGACTTTTGTGGTCGGTATATATAATACTTTTGACCCCATATAAGTAGTGCGTCCAAGTCTTTAATGCAAAAACAATCGCGCCTAATTCCAAATCATGCGTCGTATAATTTTGTTCGTGAATCTTCAATTGTCTAGACGCATAAGCAATCACCTTCGTTCGTTGCATTAATACACAACCAAGACCTTGCTTTGATGCGTCACAATAAATCACAAAATCATCATTCCCTTCAGGCAATGACAATATAGGTGCCGTAGTTAGCTTTTTCTTCAATAACTGAAACGCTTTCTCTTGTTCAACATTCCATTCAAATTTCTTCCCTTTATGCGTTAATGCAGTAAAGGGTTTTGCTATTCTGGAAAAGTCTTGGATGAACCTTCTGTAGTAACTAGCTAGTCCTAAAAACTGGCGTATGTGTTTCGGAGTTTTCGGGGTTTCCCACTTTTCAACAGTTTCTATCTTTGCCGGATCCACCTTAATACCTTCTTTGTTCACTATGTGACCGAGGAATTGAACTTCTTCCAACCAAAATGCACACTTTGAAAACTTAGCGTACAATTCTTCCTTCCTCAATACTTCTAACACCTTTCTCAAATGTTCACCGTGTTCTTGGTCATTCTTTGAGTAAATAAGTATGTCATCAATGAAAATAATGACAAACTTGTCAAGGTATGGTCCACACACTCAGTTCATAAGGTCCATGAACACAGCTGGTGCATTAGTTAAACCAAACGGCATGACCATAAACTCGTAATGACCGTAACGTGTTCTGAAAGCAGTATTTGAAATATCATCTTCTTTCACCCGCATTTGATGATACCCGGAACGTAAGTCAATCTTTGAATAAACAGACGAGCCTTGTAGTTGATCAAATAAGTCGTCGATTCTCGGTAGTGGGTAGCGGTTCTTGATGGTAAGTTTGTTCAACTCTCGGTAGTCGATACACAACCTGAATGTACCATCTTTCTTCTTGACAAACAAAACAGGAGCTCCCCACGGTGATGTGCTTGGTCGAATGAAACCACGCTCTAAAAGTTCTTGTAATTGGCTTTGCAGTTCTTTCATCTCGCTGGGTGCGAGTCTGTAAGGAGCACGAGCTATTGGTGCAGCTCCTGGTACAAGATCTATTTGAAATTCAACGGATCGATGTGGGGGTAATCCCGGTAATTCTTTCGGAAATACATCGGGAAATTCTTTTGCAATGGGAACATCATTGTTGCTCTTTTCTTCAGTTTGTACTTTCTCGACGTGTGCTAGAACATCATAGCAACCTTTTCTTATTAGTTTTTGTGCCTTCAAATTACTAATAAGATGTAGCTTCGTGTTGCCCTTTTCTCCGTACACCATTAAGGGTTTTCCTTTTTCTCGGATAATGCGAATTGCATTTTTGTAACAAACGATCTCTGCTTTCACTTCTTTCAACCAGTCCATACCGATTATCACATCAAAACTCCCGAACTCTACTGGTATCAAATCAATCTTAAATGTTTCGCTAACCAGTTTAATTTCTCGATTCCGACATATATTATCTGCTGAAATTATTTTACCATTTGCTAATTCGAGTAAAAATTTACTATCCAAAGGCGTCAATGGACAACTTAATTTAGCACAAAAATCTCTACTCATATAGCTTCTATCCGCACCCGAATCAAATAAAACGTAAGCAGATTTATTGTCAATAAGAAACGTACCCGTAACAAGCTCCGGGTCTTCCTGTGCCTCTACCGCATTAATATTGAAAACTCTTCCGTGGCCTTGTCCATTCGTGTTCTCCTGGTTCGGGCAATTTCAAATAATGTGACCCGGTTTTCCACATTTATAACAAACTACATTGGCATAACTTGCTCCGACACTACTTGCTCCGCCATTACTCGTTCCGACACCATTTGTTCCTTTCGTTCTATTAACCCCTGGTCCGTAGACCTCACACTTCGCCGCGCTATGACCATTTCTTTTACACTTGTTGCAAAATTTGGTGCAGAACCCCGAGTGATACTTTTCACACCTTTGGCATAGCTGCTTCTGATTGTTGTTGTTGTTGTTGTTGTTGCGGTTATTATTGTTGTTGGGATGATTGTTGTAGTTGTTGTTGTTGTTGTTGTTGTTGGGCCGTTTGTTGTAGTTGCGATTGATGTTGCGATTGTTGGGATAATTGTTGCGATTATTGTTGTAATTGCTGTTGTTGTTGTATTGGTGATTCTTATCACCGTTTTCCTCCCACTTTCTTTTGACTTGCTTCACATTGGCCTCTTCAGCAGTCTGTTCTTTAATTCTTTCTTCAATCTGGTTCACTAGTTTGTGAGCCATTCTACATGCCTGTTGTATGGAGGCGGGCTCGTGTGAACTTATATCTTCTTGGATTCTTTCCGGTAATCCTTTCGCAAATGCGTCGATCTTCTCTTCCTCATCTTCGAATGCTCCTGGACACAATAGGTACAATTCTGTGAATCATCTTTCGTACGTGGTAATATCAAATCCTTGGGTTCGTAACCCTCTAAGTTCTGTCTTGAGCTTATTGACCTCGGTTCTGGGACGGTACTTCTCGTTCATCAAGTGCTTGAATGCTGACCACGGTAGTGCGTACGCATCGTCTTGTCCCACTTGCTCTAGATAGGTATTCCACCATGTTAACACAGAACCTGTGAAGGTATGCGTAGCGTACTTCACTTTGTCCTCTTCAGTACACTTACTTATGGCAAACACCGATTCGACCTTCCCGGTCCACCGTTTCAATCCGATCGGTCCTTCGGTTCTATCAAATTCCAAAGGTTTGCAGGCAGTGAATTCTTTATAGGTGCATCCTACACGATTTCCTGTACTGCTAGATCCAAGGTTATTGTTGGTATGTAGCGCAGCCTGTACTGCGGCTATGTTTGAAGCTAGAAAAGTACAGAATTCCTCTTCATTCATATTCACGGTGTGTCGAGTAGTAGGTGCCATTTCCTTCAAAATAGTCAAATGGAACAAGTTAATCATACAGAATATTAAGAGTAGTTAATAGTATTTCGTAGCATAATATGAACTCATTTATAAAAGCTTTTTCTTCATATTAGCGTTTTATAAGTTTAAATTCGGGTAGTACCTACCCGTTAAGTTCATACTTAGTAGCTAATATACAATTCAACTACTACAATTCTATATGAAAAACTGATTATAATAATATTTTGCGTTCAAACTTTTACACAATATTTTACAAACTTACAATACCGCTTATTTTACATATAGCATGAAATATAGCACACAATAAATTTAATACAAGATGGTTGTGAAGATAATTCTAGCTAGTACACAAGTCGTTCAGCAAAGGCAATAAAGACACGTAATTCATACGTCCAGAAACAAGTCATGCATTCTGGTTTTACTAGGATTACTTCCCATCCTTGGTCTTGTGGAACATAACTGTTATGGCCGTTGATAAGACAGCGTGTTGTAACGTCGTCAAAGGGACGAGGGTTACGTAATGTCCAACAGTCTCGTAACAATCTAAAAACCTCATTTCTTACCCCAATTACCGACTCCGTCACTTGTGGGAACATTTTGTTTAATAGTTGTAGCCCGATGTTCTTGTTCTCACTTTGGTGAGAAGCGAACATTACTAATCCGTAAGCATAACATGCTTCTTTATGTTGCATGTTAGCCGCTTTTTCTAAATCACGAAGTCCAATATTCGGATATATTGAGTCAAAATAATTTCTTAACCCATTGCGTAAAATAGCATTTGGGTTCCCCGCAATATATGCGTCAAAGTAAACACATCGTAACTTATGGATTTCCCAATGTGATATCCCCCATCTTTCGAACGAAAGCCTTTTATAAACCAAGGCATTCTTGGAACGTTCTTCGAATGTCTTACAAACTGATCTCGCCTTAAATAGTTGTGCCGAAGAATTCTAACCGACTCTAGACAAGATTTCATCAATCATGTCTCCGGGTAGGTCTCTTAAAATATTGGGTTGTCTATCCATTTTGTGTTTTTATACTGTAAAATAGACAAGAGTTAGATTCATAAAAAAAATACTTATTAATACAAGCAATTTTTACATATATCATAAAGCATAAGCACACTATATTACATATATTACACCACACGAATACAACTATCTTATTCCGACTCACTTATTTCTTCTTCTTCGGTTTTAGTTCATTTTGCCAAGTTTCTAGGGATATATGATGTTCCCCTAATACGAGCCGTCATTTTCCACATTGGTTTAGAAAAACCTGGTGGTTTAGAGGTTCCCGGGTCATTGTTACAACTTAAGGACTTCGGGGGTTGACGATACACATAAAGTTCATCGGGGTTGGATTAGATTTCTCTATTTTTATGCCCTTTCCCTTATTATTTTCTTTTGCCTTTTTAAATTCAGTTGGGGTAATTTCTATAACATCATCGGAATTCTCGTCGGAATCCGATTCATCGGAGAATTGGTAATCCTCCCAATATTTTGCTTCCTTGGCGGAAACACCATTGACCATAATTAACCTTGGTCGGTTGGTTGAGGATTTTCTTTTACTTAACCGTTTTATTATTTCCCCCACCGGTTCTATTTCTTCATCCGGTTCCGATTCTTCTTCCGGTTCCGATTCTTCTTCCGGTTCCGACTCTTCTTCCGGTTCCTCTTCGGGAACTTGTGAATCAGTCCACGAATCATTCCAATTTACATTTGACTCTTCATTATTATTAGGTAAGTCAATGGGACTTGTTCTAGAGGTAGACATCTATCACATAATATCAAACGCATTAAGAGATTAATATATCACATAATATTCACATGTTAAAAATATATAGTTTCCAACAAAATTTGTTAAGCAATCATTTTTCAAGTAAACACGGTCGAAGTCCAGACTCACTAATGCATCCTAACAAACTCGATAAGATACACTAATGCAAAATTCTGGTTCTCTAAGACCAACGCTCGGATACAAACTGAAATGTCCCGTTCTTATTGATTAAAAACGTTCCATATTAATTGATTTCGTTGCGAGGTTTTGACCTCTATATGAGACGTTTTTCAAAGACTGCATTCATTTTTAAAACAAACCATAACCTTTATTTCATAGATAAAGGTTTTAAAAAGCTTTACGTAGATTATCAAATAATGATAATCTAAAATAACCTGTTTACACACGACCATTACATAATGGTTTACAATACAAATATGTTACAACAAAATAAGTTTCTTGAATGCAGTTTTTACACAATATCATACAAGCATGGACTCCAAATCTCGTCCTTATTTAAGTATGCGATAGCGGAAGCTCTTAATAATCACCTGAGAATAAACATGCTTAAAACGTCAACAAAAATGTTAGTGAGTTATAGGTTTAACCTATATATATCAAATCATAATAATAGACCACAAGATTTCATATTTCAATACACATCCCATACATAGAGATAAAAATCATTCATATGGTGAACACCTGGTAACCGACATTAACAAGATGTATATATAAGAATATCCCCATCATTCCAGGACACCCTTCGGATATGATATAAATTTCGAAGTACTAAAGCATCCGGTACTTTGGATGGGGTTTGTTAGGCCCAATAGATCTATCTTTAGGATTCGCGTCAATTAGGTTGTCTGTTCCCTAATTCTTAGATTACCAGACTTAATAAAAAGGGGCATATTCGATTTCGATAATTCAACCATAGAATGTAGTTTCACGTACTTGTGTCTATTTTGTAAATCATTTATAAAACCTGCATGTATTCTCATCCCAAAAATATTAGATTTTAAAAGTGGGACTATAACTCACTTTCACAGATTTTTACTTCGTCGGGAAGTAAGACTTGGCCACTGGTTGATTCACGAACCTATAACAATATATACATATATATCAAAGTATGTTCAAAATATATTTACAACACTTTTAATATATTTTGATGTTTTAAGTTTATTAAGTCAGCTGTCCTCGTTAGTAACCTACAACTAGTTGTCCACAGTTAGATGTATAGAAATAAATTGATAAATATTATCTTGAATCAATCCACGACCCAGTGTATACGTATCTCAGTATTGATCACAACTCAAACTATATATATTTTGGAATCAACCTCAACCCTGTATAGCTAACTCCAACATTCACATATAGAGTGTCTATGGTTGTTCCGAAATATATATAGATGTGTCGACATGATAGGTCGAAACATTGTATACGTGTCTATGGTATCTCAAGATTACATAATATACAATACAAGTTGATTAAGTTATGGTTGGAATAGATTTATTACCAATTTTCACGTAGCTAAAATGAGAAAAATTATCCAATCTTGTTTTACCCATAACTTCTTCATTTTAAATCCGTTTTGAGTGAATCAAATTGCTATGGTTTCATATTGAACTATAATTTATGATTCTAAACAGAAAAAGTATAGGTTTATAGTCAGAAAAATAAGTTACAAGTCGTTTTTGTAAAGGTGGTCATTTCAGTCGAAAGAACGACGTCTAGATGACCATTTTAGAAAACATACTTCCACTTTGAGTTTAACCATAATTTTTGGATATAGTTTCATGTTCATAATAAAAATCATTTTCTCAGAATAATAACTTTTAAATCAAAGTTTATCATAGTTTTTAATTAACTAACCCAAAACAGCCCGCGGTGTTACTACGACGGCGTAAATCCGGTTTTACGGTGTTTTTCGTGTGTCCAGGTTTTAAATCATTAAGTTAGAATATCATATTGATATAGAAAATGTGTTTAGTTGATTTTAAAAGTCAAGTTAGAAGGATTAACTTTTGTTTGCTAACAAGTTTAGAATTAACTAAACTATGTTCTAGTGATTACAAGTTTAAACATTCGAATAAGATAGCTTTATATGTATGAATCGAATGATGTTATGACCATCATTACTACCTTAAGTTCCTTGGATAAACCTAATGGAAAAGAGAAAAATGGATCTAGCTTCAACGGATCCTTGGATGGCTCGAAGTTCTTGAAGCCGAATCATGACACGAAAACAAGTTCAAGTAAGATCATCACTTGAAATAAGATTGTTATAGTTATAGATATTGAACCAAAGTTTGAATATGATTATTACCTTGTATTAGAATGATAACCTACTATAAGAAAAAAAGATTTCTTGAGGTTGGATGATCACCTTACAAGATTGAAAGTGAACTAGCAAACTTGAAAGTATTCTTGATTTTATGTAACTAGAACTTGTAGAATATATGAAGAACACTTAGAACTTGAAGATAGAACTTGAGAGAGATCAATTAGATGAAGAAAATTGAAGAATGAAAGTGTTTGTAGGTGTTTTTGGTCGTTGGTGTATGGATTAGATATAAAGGATATGTAATTTTGTTTTCATGTAAATAAGTCATGAATGATTACTCATATTTTGGTAATTTTATGAGATATTTCATGCTAGTTGCCAAATGATGGTTCCCACATGTGTTAGGTGACTCACATGGGCTGCTAAGATCTGATCATTGGAGTGCATATACCAATAGTACATACATCTAAAAGCTGTGTATTGTACGAGTACGAATACGGGTGCATACGAGTAGAATTGTTGATGAAATTGAACGAGGATGTAATTGTAAGCATTTTTGTTAAGTAGAAGTATTTTGATAAGTGTATTGAAGTCTTTCAAAAGTGTATAAATACATATTAAAACACTACATGTATATACATTTTAACTGAGTCGTTAAGTCATCGTTAGTCGTTACATGTAAGTGTTGTTTTGAAACCTTTAGGTTAACGATCTTGTTAAATGTTGTTAACCCAATGTTTATAATATCAAATGAGATTTTAAATTATTATATTATCATGATATTATCATGTATGAATATCTCTTAATATGATATATATACATTATATGTCTTTACAACGATAATTGTTACATATATGTCTCGTTTAAAAATCATTAAGTTAGTAGTCTTGTTTTTACATATGTAGTTCATTGTTAATATACTTAATGATATGTTTACTTATCATAGTATCATGTTAACTATATATATATCCATATATATGTCATCATATAGTTTTTACAAGTTTTAACGTTCGTGAATCACCGGTCAACTTGGGTGGTCAATTGTCTATATGAAACATATTTCAATTAATAAAGTCTTAACAAGTTTGATTGCTTAACATGTTGGAAACATTTAATCATGTAAATATCAATCTCAATTAATATATATAAACATGGAAAAGTTTGGGTCACTACAATTTGCTCCCTTTTTAAATGCTTTTGCAATATATATTTTTGGGACTGAGAATACATGCGCTGCTTTTATAACTGTTTTACGAAATGGACACAAGTAATTGAAACTACATTATATGGTTGAATTATCGAAATCGAATATGCCCCTTTTTATTAAGTCTGGTAATCTAAGAATTAGGGAACAGACACCCTAATTGACGCGAACTCTAAAGATAGATCTATCGGGCCCAACAAGCCCCATCCAAAGTACCGGATGCTTTAGTACTTCAAAATTTATATCATGTCCGAAGGAGGATCCCGGAATGATGGGGATATTCTTATATGCATATTGTGAATGTCGGTTATCAGGTGTTCAATCCATATGAATGATATTTTTGTCTCTATGCATGGGACCTATGTTTATGAGAAATGGAAATACGAAATCTTGTGGTCTATTAAAATTATGAAATGATTGTTTATGTTAAACTAATGAACTCACCAACCTTTTGGTTGACACTTGAAAGCATGTTTATTCTCAGGTATGAAAGAAATCTTCCGCTGTGCATTTGCTCATTCTAAAGAAATTACATGGAGTCGTTCATGGCATATAGAGGTCCGTTCATCGAAATGGTACCAGATGTTATTGTATTCGTCTAAGAGAATTTGGACGGGGTATGACAGAATCAATGCCAAAAACTTGTTCTTACATATGATATCACCGAAATGAAAGGTTACACTTTTCGTATAACGAGGTCGTCCGACCGAGTCTCAGTAGGTGATGACAGATGATTTTTTATTTGTAAGAGCGAGGCCTAAATCCAATTTTAACTTTCCAAGGGTAGAAATTGTAAGTTGACCTAGGGTTGTGTTTTTGAATGGTTTAACGAATTGAATTTCAAACGTATAATTACCACAACAACAACAACAACAACAAAAACAAAACCCAATCCCACATATGCGAGGTATGGGGGAGGTGAGATGTAGACAATCTTTCCCCTATCCTAAAATAAAGATAAGTCCTTTCTCCACCCGAAGTGAAACACTCCCAAGACTAGAGAAAGTCATCCCTCTCAATGTTCTATGGATAGAGAGATTGCTTCCAAAAGGACCTCCGGCCTATAAGTAGGGGAAATTTAAAAAAAAATAAAAAAAAATGAGATGCCATGAAAATGGTAGAATAAAATTTCCGTGGGTTTTAAATCCTGCCTGAAATTCAATTTAGGCTCTAAGCGACAGTTAAGTCGCCAATAAATTGACGGTTGTTGTTGAATCGATTAATAGAGCCAATTAAAATGTATAATTGTTTTGGATTAAACTAACTGACTAAAAGATAGTAGTTGTTTTACAATTAACAATCCTAATTGCGGAAAAGTAAAGGGGTTTGGAGAGATATCCGGAGTATGCAAATCAAGAGAATGTTGACCAAGATATGCCCTTAGGCTAGAGAAAGGTAATTATGCGGTATTAAACCTGTAGTTAGGATAGTGATGATCTGATTGGAGGAGCCAATCATGTAATCTTATCGGTCTTTGGGCTCTAAGAGGTCTCGTTGAGGAAAGACATATATGTCACTCAGATTATACTAATGGATTGTGTCTATACTTCAGAAGTTATCCTCAGTAAAGCACCAGGTATTGTTAGCAGTTAAGCTCTAGTCCTAACCCTAGTTATATGTTCGGGGGAACGGAATAATGTCGCGCTATATTGAGTAAACACAATCACTAGCAGAAGAGGACTGCCCGGTTAAGTTGACAAAACAAATAGAAGTACAAACAAACCTATCATCATACTATAATAGATCAAAATACCCTAACTATTATACTGCATTACAGTGTTAAATTGACTATGAACCAGATAAGAACATGCAAAGTGCATACAATACTTAGCACAAGCAATCCTAAGCAACATTAGACAAGAACATACAATAGGGTTGAGTCATACCATTGAGTGCATCTAAAAAAGTCATAACAGATCCTAAGAGGTTTCTCGGGGTCATTTATTATGTATACTAGGTCATTCATGTCTCAATTCCTAGATTCTGTGTCATAAAAATGTATTGAATACCTCTCCGAGAACATCATCCGTACCAAGTTCATAGAATCTTTAGATACAGTATAAATAAGGGTCTTAATCCTATGAAGTAGCTAATTTCATATCGGTGGACAAGTCTTGATCACAACCTAAGTTGGTTAATCCTCAAGATTCTAGTGTACAAACTTATCTGGGTCATAGATGCAGCATAACGACAAAGATTGTACTATATTTACATAAATACACTATCCTAATTTTCTATCATGGCAACATACAAACAATTTACGCACGCATAATAGTATCAAAACGCATATTCAAACATTGATAATAATAAGACATGTTTAAATAAAGAGATCGTTTAGATTTAAACCTGAAGAGTGGTGCGTACAGAAATGTTCATCCGAGATTACAGGGACTTGGGAGTATCTTCTGTAGAACTAAATTCTAACTACTAACTAAAAAGATAACTTAACAATTTTAAGATAAGATTTGTATATTGATGATGATATTTGCAAATGCAACACAAATGGCTATTTATAGAGGAAATCTGGGCCTGATAGCCCGTGCAAACTGCCCGTGAAGAATTGGGCAGCCCGTAGAGCTTGCCTGTGAAAATGTTCTGGTGGCCCGTGTTGACTGCCCGTGTTGCTGGTGTGCTCGTGGAGATTGCTCGTGTTGGTGGTCCAGCTAGCAGCCTGTGTAGATCTTGGCAGCCCGTGCTAAGCAAATATGGCAGCCCACTTCGGCTTGATGGCAACATGTATATTGCTTGTTTCCAAGGTCGTAACTTGTTTTCATTATTTTCGCTCTAGATTCTACGTTTTAAGTCCGTTTTCTTCGATTCTTTTTGCACTGCCTTTGTAATTACTAAACCTACAAAATAAAAAAATAAATTCCTATTTATTCGATAAAGTTTGGATATTTATTAGTTTTGGGCTTAATATCGAGCATAAAAACATGTCTTTTTGGACGATATCAAATATCCCAAACTTAGGCTTTGCTTGTCCTCAAGCAAAATGCTATTAATAAAAGGTCTTTTTACTCGATTCTTTTGCAGGTATTTTCATGCATTATTTAGAGACTTTGCTCTTCTCCTCTCTTTTGAGAGTATCATTTTTTGGCATATCCCTTCTTCATAATGTTTGTCTATTTCTTCTTGTGCCTAGAAAGGATGGTTTTTAGCCAAAATAGGTCTTTGACCCATCAAAAACAATCTGGAGATTTGGAATATTTCGACAAGTGTTTTGAAGCAAACTTGGTCGATCTATCTCTTTGAAAATTCTTTGGATTCGGATATGAGAAAGGAAATGAAGGTGAATGGGTAACGTATTTGGTAGTGAATTTTGGGGTAAATTATTTTGATCCATCAACTCTTTTTGAATGAGTTGGTCGGTTTAAGTACTTGGTGCTGGAAACGGAAATGGAAGGTTTTTGTCTACTCTGTTCAGAATGGTTTCATAAGAAGTATCACACCTTCATCACGTATGACGCTTACTAACCATTAACCTTGAAATGTATTTCAAGAACAAGTTCTAACTCAAACCGTAAACTGGCACGCTCTTCAAACGAAATAGCAAAGTACTGTATATTGTATTGTTCATACAATTACTTTGGGCCCAAGTTAACCTCACTATTTGTTGGTAGGGCTCATGCTTGGTCATGTGTGTAACCTTTTTTTAACAATACTTCGAAAAGAAATCGTTTGATAAAATCATAAGTTTTAAATAAATCGTTCTGTTCTAGTAAATGTTTGAAATCTAACTTTTACAATTTTATAGAAGCTTTTGGTGGAACGAGGTACAAATGTTTCAAATTTCCCATATTTTTAGCTATTATTATGAGGACTAAAACTATTTTTTTAAAAATTTCAGTGTGATGATTGACTTAATGTACCCTGTCTAATTACCTTATCATTTCGTATATTTTAAGGACATCATTTTCCTGGAATCTCAGAGTAAGTTGTGTGAAATGATCCCATACTTAGAGATTTTTTTGAGTTATAACATTTGTAAAAACATCTAAGGAGGAACGAATCCCACACTTAGATTTTTTACTATGTATACATAATAAATGGTGCTAAGGACAGATTACTCCCCTATGTTTTGGTCGGGTTACTGGAGAAGGACCATATTTGATGTTGGGATCAATGAGACTCTCCTGAACATAGTTCTACACAAACAAGAGAGCAATTTCCACTACAAAAACTTTTAGTACATAATATAACTGAAATAAACTATAAACTAAGAATAAACTAGAAGAGTCTATGATAAACTATCATGTGATGTTGAGTGTGATATCCTCTAAGAATCAAGATCTCTGAGGGTGTCCTCGTCTAATCATCAAGGCTGGTGATACCCCTTATTCCATGCTTTATAGATCTCACAGGTGTGAAGAGTGAGTCAAGACAGAGGTCTGCCTGAATCTAAACCTATGAAAGACCTGCAAATGGGTCATCCTCCTCTGGTAGCGTATCAGTAATCCCAAAAAGCTGAGCGACTGTAGCAGCTGGTAGAGTAATCGGTGCCATGATGATAGGAATGGTTACAAGATGATGATCAGTAAGTAGCTCAGCAGTAATCCTCTTATGGATGTGCTAGGAATCTTGGTAGTAGGAGATGGTGTGATATGAAGAGCAGAGGCTCGAGATACAGCAGAAGCGGTAGAGAGGACATGTGATGGAGCAGGAGGCTGAGGTGTAGTTCTTCGTGCAGGAGGAGCAGTGTATTCTAACCTGAACAACTAAGGTCTCAACGTACCTCTGGGCATGCCGAAATGGTCAAGCAAGGCCCTGAATTCATCGTGGTGATTTTCATAGTCTCATAAAAGGCACCATGTAATAACTATGTCTGCTAAGGTAACTCCTTATGTAGTGACCCGAACTTTTCCATGTTTATATATATTAATTGAGATTGATATTTACATGATTAAATGTTTCCAACATGTTAATCAATCAAACTTGTTAAGACTTGATTAATTGAAATAGGTTTCATATAGACAATTGACCACCCAAGTTGACCGGTGATTCACGAACGTTAAAACTTGTAAAAACTATATGATGACATATATATGGTTATATATATAGTTAACATGATATTATGATAAGTAAACATATCATTAAGTATATTAACAATGAACTACATATGTAAAAACAAGACTACTAACTTAATGATTTTGAAACAAGACATATATGTAACGATTATCGTTGTAACGACATTTAATGTATATATATCATATTAAGAGATATTCATACATCATAATATCATGATAATATAATAATTTAAAATCTCTTTTGATATTATAGACATTGGGTTAACAACATTTAACAAGATCGTTAACCTAAAGGTTTCAAAACAACATTTACATGTAACGACTAACGATGACTTAACGACTCAGTTAAAATGTATATACATGTAGTGTTTTAATATGTATTCATACACTTTTGAAAGACTTCAAGACACTTATCAAAATACTTCTACTTAACAAAAATGCTTACAATTACATCCTCGTTCAGTTTCATCAACAATTCTACTCGTATGCACCCGTATTCGTACTCGTACAATACACAGCTTTTAGATGTATGTACTATTGGTATATACACTTCAATGATCAGCTCTTAGCAGCCCATGTGAGTCACCTAACACATGTGGGAACCATCATTTGGCAACTAGCATGAAATATCTCATAAAATTACAAAAATATGAGTAATCATTCATGACTTATTTACATGAAAACAAAATTACATATCCTTTATATCTAATCCATACACCAACGACCAAAAACACCTACAAACACTTTCATTCTTCAATTTTCTTCATCTAATTGATCTCTCTCAAGTTCTATCTTCAAGTTCCAAGTGTTCTTCATAAATTCCAAAAGTTCTAGTTCATAAAATCAAGAATACTTTCAAGTTTGCTAGCTCACTTCCAATCTTGTAAGGTGATCATCCAACCTCAAGAAATCTTTGTTTCTTATAGTAGGTTATAATTCTAATACAAGGTAATAATTATATTCAAACTTTGGTTCAATTTCTATAACTATAACAATCTTATTTCAAGTGATGATCTTACTTGAACTTGTTTTCGTGTCATGATTCTGCTTCAAGAACTTCGAGCCATCCAAGGATCCGTTGAAGCTAGATCCATTTTTCTCTTTTCCAGTAGGTTTATCCAAGGAACTTAAGGTAGTAATGATGTTCATAACATCATTCGATTCATACATATAAAGCTATCTTATTCGAAGGTTTAAACTTGTAATCACTAGAACATAGTTTAGTTAATTCTAAACTTGTTCGCAAACAAAAGTTAATCCTTCTAACTTGACTTTTAAAATCAACTAAACACATGTTCTATATCTATATGATATGCTAACTTAATGATTTAAAACCTGGAAACACGAAAAACACCGTAAAACCGGATTTACGCCGTCGTAGTAACACCGCGGGCTGTTTTGGGTTAGTTAATTAAAAACTATGATAAACTTTGATTTAAAAGTTGTTATTCTGAGAAAATGATTTTTATTATGAACATGAAACTGTATCCAAAAATTATGGTTAAACTCAAAATGGAAGTATGTTTTCTAAAATGGTCATCTAGAGGTCGTTCTTTCGACTGAAATGACTACCTTTACAAAAACGACTTGTAACTTATTTTTCTGACTATAAACCTATACTTTTTCTGTTTAGATTCATAAAATAGAGTTCAATATGAAACCATAGCAATTTGATTCAATCAAAACGGATTTAAAATGAAGAAGTTATGGGTAAAACAAGATTGGATAATTTTTCTCATTTTAGCTACGTGAAAATTGGTAACAAATCTATTCCAACCATAACTTAATCAACTTGTATTGTATATTATGTAATCTTGAGATACCATAGACACGTATACAATGTTTCGACCTATCATGTCGACACATCTATATATATTTCGGAACAACCATAGACACTCTATATGTGAATGTTGGAGTTAGCTATACAGGGTTGAGGTTGATTCCAAAATATATATAGTTTGAGTTGTGATCAATACTGAGATACGTATACACTGGGTCATGGATTGATTCAAGATAATATTTATCGATTTATTTCTGTACATCTAACTGTGGACAACTAGTTGTAGGTTACTAACGAGGACAGCTGACTTAATAAACTTAAAACATCAAAATATATTAAAAGTGTTGTAAATATATTTTGAACATACTTTGATATATATGTATATATTGTTATAGGTTCGTGAATCAACCAGTGGCCAAGTCTTACTTCCCGACGAAGTAAAAATCTGTGAAAGTGAGTTATAGTCCCACTTTTAAAATCTAATATTTTTGGGATGAGAATACATGCAGGTTTTATAAATGATTTACAAAATAGACACAAGTATGTGAAACTACATTCTATGGTTGAATTATCGAAATCGAATATGCCCCTTTTTATTAAGTCTGGTAATCTAAGAATTAGGGAACAGACACCCTAATTGACATGAATCCTAAAGATAGATCTATCGGGCCCAACAAGCCCCATCCAAAGTACCGGATGCTTTAGTACTTCGAAATTTATATCATATCCGAAGGGTGTCCCGGAATGATGGGGATATTCTTATATATGCATCTTGTTAATGTCGGTTACCAGGTGTTCACCATATGAATGATTTTTATCTCTATGTATGGGATGTGTATTGAAATATGAAATCTTGTGGTCTATTATTATGATTTGATATATATAGGTTAAACCTATAACTCACCAACATTTTTGTTGACGTTTTAAGCATGTTTATTCTCAGGTGATTATTAAGAGCTTCCGCTGTCGCATACTTAAATAAGGATGAGATTTGGAGTCCATGCTTGTATGATATTGTGTAAAAACTGCATTCAAGAAACTTATTTTGTTGTAACATATTTGTATTGTAAACCATTATGTAATGGTCGTGTGTAAACAGGATATTTTAGATTATAATTATTTGATAATCTACGTAAAGCTTTTTAAACCTTTATTGATGAAATAAAGGTTATGGTTTGTTTTAAAATGAATGCAGTCTTTGAAAAACGTCTCATATAGAGGTCAAAACCTCGCAATGAAATCAATTAATATGGAACGTTTTTAATCAATAAGAACGGGACATTTCAGTTGGTATCCGAGCGTTGGTCTTAGAGAACCAGAATTTTGCATTAGTGTGTCTTATCGAGTTTGTTAGGATGCATTAGTGAGTCTGGACTTCGACCGTGTTTACTTGAAAAATGATTGCTTAACAAATTTTGTTGGAAACTATATATTTTTAACATGTGAATATTATGTGATATATTAATCTCTTAACGCGTTTGATATTATGTGATAGATGTCTACCTCTAGAACAAGTCCCACTGACTCACCTAATAATAATGAAGAGTCAAATGTAAATTGGAATGATTCGTGGACTGATTCACAAGTTCCCGAAGAGGAACCGGAAGAAGAGTCGGAACCGGAAGAAGAATCGGAACCGGAAGAAGAAATAGAACCGGTGGGGGAAATAATAAAACGGTTAAGTAAAAGAAAATCCTCAACCAACCGACCAAGGTTAATTATGGTCAATGGTGTTTCCGCCAAGGAAGCAAAATATTGGGAGGACTACCAATTCTCCGATGAATCGGATTCCGACGAGAATTCCAAATGATGTTATAGAAATTACCCCAACTGAATTTAAAAAGGCAAAAGAAAATAATAAGAGAAAGGGCATAAAAATAGAGAAATCTAATTCCAACCCCGATGAACTTTATATACATCGTCAATCCTCGAAGTCCTTAAGTTGTAACAATGACCCGGGAACCTCTAAACCACCAGGTTTTTCTAAACCAATGTGGATAACGACGACTCGTATTAGGGGAACATCATATATCCCTAGAAACTTGGCAAAACGAACCAAAACTGAAGAAGAAGAAACAAGCGAGTCGGAATAAGATAGTTGTATTCGTGTGGTGTAATATAAGTAATATAGTGTGCTTATGCTTTATGATATATGTAAAAATTGCTTGTATTAATAAGTATTTTTTTATGAATCTAACTCTTGTCTATTTTACAGTATAAAAACACAAAATGGATAGACAACCCAATATTTTAAGAGACCTACCCGGAGACATGATTGATGAAATCTTGTCTAGAGTCGGTCAGAATTCTTCGGCACAACTATTTAAGGCGAGATCAGTTTGTAAGACATTCGAAGAACGTTCCAAGAATGCCTTGGTTTGTAAAAGGATTTCGTTCGAAAGATGGGGGATATCACATTGGGAAATCCATAAGTTACGATGTGTTTACTTTGACGCATATATTGCGGGGAACCCAAATGCTATTTTACGCAACGGGTTAAGAAATTATTTTGACTCAGTATATCCGAATATAGGACTTCATGATTTAGAAAAAGCGGCTAACATGCAACATAAAGAAGCATGTTATGCTTACGGATTAGTAATGTTCGCTTCTCACCAAAGTGAGAACAAGAACATCGGGCTACAACTATTAAACAAAATGTTCCCACAAGTGACGGAGTCGGTAATTGGGGTAAGAAATGAGGTTTTTAGATTGTTACGGGACTGTTGGACATTACGTAACCCTCGTCCCTTTGACGACGTTACAACACGCTGTCTTATCAACGGCCATAACGGTTATGTTCCACAAGACCAAGGATGGGAAGTAATCCTAGTAAAACCAGAATGCATGACTTGTTTCTGGACGTATGAATTACGTGTCTTTATTGCCTTTGCTGAACGACTTGTGTACTAGCTAGAATTATCTTCACAACTATCTTGTATCAAAGTTATTGTGTGCTATATTTCATGCTTTATGTAAAATAAGCGGTATTGTAAGTTTGTAAAATATTGTATAAAAGTTTGAACGCGAAATATTATTACAATCAGTTTTTCATATAGAATTGTAGTAGTTGAATTGTATATTAGCTACTAAGTATGAACTTAACGGGTAGGTACTACCCGAATTTAAACTTATAAAACGCTAATATGAAGAAAAAGCTTTTATAAATGAGTTCATATTATGCTACGAAATACTATTAACTACTCTTAATATTCTGTATGATTAACTTGTTCCATTTGACTATTTTGAAGGAAATGGCACCGACTACTTGACACACCGTGAATATGAATGAAGAGGAATTCTGTACTTTTCTAGCTTCAAACATAGCCGCAGTACAGGCTGCGCTACATACCAACAATAACCTTGGATCTGGCAGTACAGGAAATCGTGTAGGATGCACCTACAAAGAATTCACTGCCTGCAAACCTTTGGAATTTGATGGAACCGAAGGACCGATCGGATTGAAACGGTGGACCGAGAAGGTCGAATCAGTGTTTGCCATAAGTAAGTGTACTGAAGAGGACAAAGTGAAGTACGCTACGCATACCTTCACAGGTTCTGCGTTAACATGGTAGAATACCTATCTAGAGCAAGTGGGACAAGATGATGCGTACGCGCTACCGTGGTCAGCATTCAAGCACTTAATGAACGAGAAGTACCGTCCCAGAACTGAGGTCAATAAGCTCAAGACAGAACTTAGAGGGTTACGAACCCAAGGATTTGATATTACCACGTACGAAAGACGATTCACAGAATTATGCCTATTGTGTCCGGGAGCGTTCGAAGATGAGGAAGAGAAGATCGACGCGTTTGTGAAAGGATTACCGGAAAGAATCCAAGAAGATATAAGTTTACACGAGCCCGCCTCCATACAACAGGCATGTAGAATGGCTCACAAACTAGTGAACCAGATTGAAGAAAGAATTAAAGAACAGACTACTGAAGAGGCCAATGTGAAGCAATTCAAAAGAAAGTGGGAGGGAAACGGTGATAAGAATCACCAATACAACAACAACAGCAATTACAACAATAATCGCAACAATTATCCCAACAATCGCAACATCAATCGCAACTACAACAAACGGCCCAACAACAACAACAACAACAACAACAACAACAACAGCAACTACAACAATCATCCCAACAACAATAATAACCGCAACAACAACAACAATCAGAAGCAGCTATGCCAAAGGTGTGAAAAGTATCACTCGGGGTTCTGCACCAAATTTTGCAACAAGTGTAAAAGAAATGGTCATAGCGCGGCGAAGTGTGAGGTCTATGGACCAGGGGTTAATAGAACGAAAGGAATAAATGGTGTCAGAACGAGTAATGGCGGAGCAAGTAGTGTCGGAGCAAGTTATGCCAATGTAGTTTGTTATAAATGTGGAAAACCGGGCCACAATATTAGAAATTGCCCGAACCAGGAGAACACGAATGGACAAGGCCGCGAAAGAGTTTTCAATATTAATGCGGCAGAGGCACAGGAAGACCCGGAGCTTGTTACGGGTACGTTTCTTATTGACAATAAATCTGCTTACCTTTTATTTGATTCGGGTGCGGATAGAAGCTATATGAGTAGAGATTTTTGTGCTAAATTAAGTTGTCCATTGACGCCTTTGGATAGTAAATTTTTACTCGAATTAGCAAATGGTAAATTAATTTCAGCAGATAATATATGTCGGAATCGAGAAATTAAAATGGTTAGCGAAACATTTAAGATTGATTTGATACCAGTAGAGTTAGGGAGTTTTGATGTGATAATCGGTATGGACTGGTTGAAAGAAGTGAAAGCAGAGATCGTTTGTTACAAAAATGCAATTCGCATTATACGAGAAAAAGGAAAACCCTTAATGGTGTACGGAGAAAAGGGCAACACGAAGCTACATATTATTAGTAATTTGAAGGCACAAAAACTAATAAGAAGAGGTTGCTATGCTATTCTAGCACACGTCGAGAAAGTACAAACTGAAGAAAAGAGCATCAATGATGTTCCCATTGCAAAAGAATTTCCCGATGTATTTCCGAAAGAATTACCGGGATTACCCCCACATCGATCCGTTGAATTTCAAATAGATCTTATACCAGGAGCTGCACCAATAGCTCGTGCTCCTTACAGACTCGCACCCAGCGAGATGAAAGAACTGCAAAGCCAATTACAAGAACTTTTAGAGCGTGGTTTCATTCGACCAAGCACATCACCGTGGGGAGCTCCTGTTTTGTTTGTCAAGAAGAAAGATGGTACAATCAGGTTGTGTATCGACTACCGAGAGTTGAACAAACTTACCATCAAGAACCGCTACCCACTACCGAGAATCGACGACTTATTTGATCAACTACAAGGCTCGTCTGTTTATTCAAAGATTGACTTACGTTCCGGGTATTATCAAATGTGGGTGAAAGAAGATGATATTCCAAAGACTGCTTTCAGAACACGTTACTGTCATTACGAGTTTATGGTCATGCCGTTTGGTTTAACTAATGCACCAGCTGTGTTCATGGACCTTATGAACTGAGTGTGTGGACCATACCTTGACAAGTTTGTCATTGTTTTCATTGATGACATACTTATTTACTCAAAGAATGACCAAGAACAAGGTGAACATTTGAGAAAGGTGTTAGAAGTATTGAGGAAGGAAGAATTGTACGCTAAGTTTTCAAAGTGTGCATTTTGGTTGGAAGAAGTTCAATTCCTCGGTCACATAGTGAACAAAGAAGGTATTAAGGTGGATCCGACAAAGATAGAAACTGTTGAAAAGTGGGAAACCCCGAAAACTCCGAAACACATACGCCAGTTTTTAGGACTAGCTGGTTACTACAGAAGGTTCATCCAAGACTTTTCCAGAATAGCAAAACCCTTGACCGCATTAACGCATAAAGGGAAGAAATTTGAATGGAATGATGAACAAGAGAAAGCGTTTCAGTTATTGAAGAAAAAGCTAACTACGGCACCTATATTGTCATTGCCTGAAGGGAATGATGATTTTGTGATTTATTGTGACGCATCAAAGCAAGGTCTCGGTTGTGTATTAATGCAACGAACGAAGGTGATTGCTTATGCGTCTAGACAATTGAAGATTCACGAACAAAATTATACGATGCATGATTTGGAATTAGGCGCAGTTGTTTTTGCATTAAAGACTTGGAGGCACTACTTATATGGGGTCAAAAGTATTATATATACCGACCACAAAAGTCTTCAACACATATTTAATCAGAAACAACTGAATATGAGGCAGCGTAGGTGGATTGAATTATTGAATGATTACGACTTTGAGATTCGTTACCACCCGGGAAAGGCAAATGTGGTAGCCGATGCCTTGAGCAGGAAGGACAGAGAACCCATTCGAGTAAAATCTATGAATATAATGATTCATAATAATCTTACTACTCAAATAAAGGAGGCGCAACAAGGAGTTTTAAAAGAGGAAAATTTAAAGGATGAAATACCCAAAGGATCGGAGAAGCATCTTAATATTCAGGAAGACGGAACCCGGTATAGGGCTGAAAGGATTTGGGCACCAAAATTTGGAGATATGAGAGAAATGGTACTTAGAGAAGCTCATAAAACCAGATACTCAATACATCCTGGAACGGGGAAGATGTACAAGGATCTCAAGAAACATTTTTGGTGGCCGGGTATGAAAGCCGATGTTGCTAAATACGTAGGAGAATGTTTGACGTGTTCTAAGGTCAAAGCTGAGCATCAGAAACCATCAGATCTACTTCAACAACCCGAAATCCCGGAATGGAAATGGGAAAACATTACCATGGAATTCATCACTAAATTGCCAAGGACTGCAAGTGGTTTTGATACTATTTGGGTAATAGTTGATCGTCTCACCAAATCAGCACACTTCCTGCCAATAAGAGAAGATGACAAGATGGAGAAGTTAGCACGACTGTATTTGAAGGAAGTCGTCTCCAGACATGGAATACCAATCTCTATTATCTCTGATAGGGATGGCAGATTTATTTCAAGATTCTGGCAGACATTACAGCAAGCATTAGGAACTCGTCTAGACATGAGTACTGCCTATCATCCACAAACTGATGGGCAGAGCGAAAGGACGATACAAACGCTTGAAGACATGCTACGAGCATGTGTTATTGATTTTGGAAACAGTTGGGATCGACATCTACCGTTAGCAGAATTTTCCTACAACAACAGCTACCATTCAAGCATTGAGATGGCGCCGTTTGAAGCACTTTATGGTAGAAAGTGCAGGTCTCCGATTTGTTGGAGTGAAGTGGGGGATAGACAGATTACGGGTCCGGAGATTATACAAGAAACTACCGAGAAGATCATCCAAATTCAACAACGGTTGAAAACCGCCCAAAGTCGACAAAAGAGCTACGCTGACATTAAAAGAAAAGATATAGAATTTGAAATTGGAGAGATGGTCATGCTTAAAGTTGCACCTTGGAAAGGCGTTGTTCGATTTGGTAAACGAGGGAAATTAAATCCAAGGTATATTGGACCATTCAAGATTATTGATCGTGTCGGACCAGTAGCTTACCGACTTGAGTTACCTCAACAACTCTCGACTGTACATAACACTTTCCACGTCTTGAATTTGAAGAAATGTTTTGCTAAAGAAGATCTCACTATTCCGTTAGATGAAATCCAAATCAACGAAAAACTTCAATTCATCGAAGAACCCGTCGAAATAATGGATCGTGAGGTTAAAAAACTTAAGCAAAACAAGATACCAATTGTTAAGGTTCGATGGAATGCTCGTAGAGGACCCGAGTTCACCTGGGAGCGTGAAGATCAGATGAAGAAGAAATACCCGCATCTATTTCCAGAAGATTCGTCAACACCTTCAACAGCTTAAAATTTCGGGACGAAATTTATTTAACGGGTAGGTACTGTAGTGACCCGAACTTTTCCATGTTTATATATATTAATTGAGATTGATATTTACATGATTAAATGTTTCCAACATGTTAAGCAATCAAACTTGTTAAGACTTGATTAATTGAAATAGGTTTCATATAGACAATTGACCACCCAAGTTGACCGGTGATTCACGAACGTTAAAACTTGTAAAAACTATATGATGACATATATATGGTTATATATATATAGTTAACATGATATTATGATAAGTAAACATATCATTAAGTATATTAACAATGAACTACATATGTAAAAACAAGACTACTAACTTAATGATTTTGAAACAAGACATATATGTAACGATTATCGTTGTAACGACATTTAATGTATATATATCATATTAAGAGATATTCGTACATCATAATATCATGATAATATAATAATTTAAAATCTCTTTTGATATTATAAACATTGGGTTAACAACATTTAACAAGATCGTTAACCTAAAGGTTTCAAAACAACATTTACATGTAACGACTAACGATGACTTAACGACTCAGTTAAAATGTATATACATGTAGTGTTTTAATATGTATTCATACACTTTTGAAAGACTTCAAGACACTTATCAAAATACTTCTACTTAACAAAAATTCTTACAATTACATCCTCGTTCAGTTTCATCAATAATTCTACTCGTATGCACCCGTATTCGTACTCGTACAATACACAGCTTTTAGATGTATGTACTATTGGTATATACACTTCAATGATCAGCTCTTAGCAGCGCATGTGAGTCACCTAACACATGTGGGAACCATCATTTGGCAACTAGCATGAAATATCTCATAAAATTACAAAAATATGAGTAATCATTCATGACTTATTTACATGAAAACAAAATTACATATCCTTTATATCTAATCCATACACCAACGACCAAAAACACCTACAAACACTTTAATTCTTCAATTTTCTTCATCTAATTGATCTCTCTCAAGTTCTATCTTCAAGTTCTAAGTGTTCTTCATAAATTCCAAAAGTTCTAGTTCATAAAATCAAGAATACTTTCAAGTTTGCTAGCTCACTTCCAATCTTGTAAGGTGATCATCCAACCTCAAGAAATCTTTGTTTCTTACAGTAGGTTATCATTCTAATACAAGGTAATAATCATATTCAAACTTTGGTTCAATTTCTATAACTATAACAATCTTATTTCAAGTGATGATCTTACTTGAACTTGTTTTCGTGTCATGATTCTGCTTCAAGAACTTCGAGCCATCCAAGGATCCGTTGAAGCTAGATCCATTTTTCTCTTTTCCAGTAGGTTTATCCAAGGAACTTAAGGTAGTAATGATGTTCATAACATCATTCGATTCATACATATAAAGCTATCTTATTCGAAGGTTTAAACTTGTAATCACTAGAACATAGTTTAGTTAATTCTAAACTTGTTCGCAAACAAAAGTTAATCCTTCTAACTTGACTTTTAAAATCAACTAAACACATGTTCTATATCTATATGATATGCTAACTTAATGATTTAAAACCTGGAAACACGAAAAACACCGTAAAACCGGATTTACGCCGTCGTAGTAACACCGCGGGCTGTTTTGGGTTAGTTAATTAAAAACTATGATAAACTTTGATTTAAAAGTTGTTATTCTGAGAAAATGATTTTTATTATGAACATGAAACTATATCCAAAAATTATGGTTAAACTCAAAATGGAAGTATGTTTTCTAAAATGGTCATCTAGACGTCGTTCTTTCGACTGAAATGACTACCTTTACAAAAACGACTTGTAACTTATTTTTCCGACTATAAACCTATACTTTTTCTGTTTAGATTCATAAAATAGAGTTCAATATGAAACCATAGCAATTTTATTCAATCAAAATGGATTTAAAATGAAGAAGTTATGGGTAAAACAAGATTGGATAATTTTTCTCATTTTAGCTACGTGAAAATTGGTAACAAATCTATTCCAACCATAACTTAATCAACTTGTATTGTATATTATGTAATCTTGAGATACCATAGACACGTATACAATGTTTCGACCTATCATGTCGACACATCTATATATATTTCGGAACAACCATAGACACTCTATATGTGAATGTTGGAGTTAGCTATACAGGGTTGAGGTTGATTCCAAAATATATATAGTTTGAGTTGTGATCAATACTGAGATACGTATACACTGGGTCGTGGATTGATTCAAGATAATATTTATCGATTTATTTCTGTACATCTAACTGTGGACAACTAGTTGTAGGTTACTAACGAGGACAGCTGACTTAATAAACTTAAAACATCAAAATATATTAAAAGTGTTGTAAATATATTTTGAACATACTTTGATATATATGTATATATTGTTATAGGTTCGTGAATCAACCAGTGGCCAAGTCTTACTTCCCGACGAAGTAAAAATCTGTGAAAGTGAGTTATAGTCCCACTTTTAAAATCTAATATTTTTGGGATGAGAATACATGCAGGTTTTATAAATGATTTACAAAATAGACACAAGTATGTGAAACTACATTCTATGGTTGAATTATCGAAATTGAATATGCCCCTTTTTATTAAGTCTGGTAATCTAAGAATTAGGGAACAGACACCCTAATTGACGCGAATCCTAAAGATAGATCTATCGGGCCCAACAAGCCCCATCCAAAGTACCGGATGCTTTAGTACTTCGAAATTTATATCATATCCGAAGGGTGTCCCGGAATGATGGGGATATTCTTATATATGCATCTTGTTAATGTCGGTTACCAGGTGTTCACCATATGAATGATTTTTATCTCTATGTATGGGATGTGTATTGAAATATGAAATCTTGTGGTCTATTATTATGATTTGATATATATAGGTTAAACCTATAACTCACCAACATTTTTGTTGACGTTTTAAGCATGTTTATTCTCAGGTGATTATTAAGAGCTTCCGCTATCGCATACTTAAATAAGGACGAGATTTGGAGTCTATGCTTGTATGATATTGTGTAAAAACTGCATTCAAGAAACTTATTTTGTTGTAACATATTTGTATTGTAAACCATTATGTAATGGTCGTGTGTAAACAGGATATTTTAGATTATCATTATTTGATAATCTACGTAAAGCTTTTTAAACCTTTATTGATGAAATAAAGGTTATGGTTTGTTTTAAAATGAATGCAGTCTTTGAAAAACGTCTCATATAGAGGTCAAAACCTCGCAACGAAATCAATTAATATGGAACGTTTTTAATCAATAAGAACGGGACATTTCACCTTAGTGGAATACCATCTATGTAGGCTCTGTAGAAGATCTCCTAGGAATTGGTCATGAAGAGAAATGAGGTGACCGTCTTGGTGGTGCTACTAGAGTGTCATCATTAACTAAGCTCAGTAAAATCAATCTGCACGGACGAAGCTGTCCTGTACTTGGTCTATGATGTCCCATGCTAGAGCTGGATGTATAAACTCGGCCGGTCCTCTTCCTTTTGACAGGAAGGCTGATGGAAGAACTGGTACTCATCTGTCTAACACATTCAACGAACATTTTAGTTCTAAGAGATTTCACATACACCGCAAAGGAGGTCTTAAAAGCTTTCCGTGACACAGTTTCTTAAAAGCTTTCCGTGACACAGTTTCTGACACAGTTTCTAAAATGGTCATCTAGACGTCGTTCTTTCGACTGAAATGACTACCTTTACAAAAACGACTTGTAACTTATTTTTCCGACTATAAACCTATACTTTTTCTGTTTAGATTCATAAAATAGAGTTCAATATGAAACCATAGCAATTTTATTCAATCAAAATGGATTTAAAATGAAGAAGTTATGGGTAAAACAAGATTGGATAATTTTTCTCATTTTAGCTACGTGAAAATTGGTAACAAATCTATTCCAACCATAACTTAATCAACTTGTATTGTATATTATGTAATCTTGAGATACCATAGACACGTATACAATGTTTCGACCTATCATGTCGACACATCTATATATATTTCGGAACAACCATAGACACTCTATATGTGAATGTTGGAGTTAGCTATACAGGGTTGAGGTTGATTCCAAAATATATATAGTTTGAGTTGTGATCAATACTGAGATACGTATACACTGGGTCGTGGATTGATTCAAGATAATATTTATCGATTTATTTCTGTACATCTAACTGTGGACAACTAGTTGTAGGTTACTAACGAGGACAGCTGACTTAATAAACTTAAAACATCAAAATATATTAAAAGTGTTGTAAATATATTTTGAACATACTTTGATATATATGTATATATTGTTATAGGTTCGTGAATCAACCAGTGGCCAAGTCTTACTTCCCGACGAAGTAAAAATCTGTGAAAGTGAGTTATAGTCCCACTTTTAAAATCTAATATTTTTGGGATGAGAATACATGCAGGTTTTATAAATGATTTACAAAATAGACACAAGTATGTGAAACTACATTCTATGGTTGAATTATCGAAATTGAATATGCCCCTTTTTATTAAGTCTGGTAATCTAAGAATTAGGGAACAGACACCCTAATTGACGCGAATCCTAAAGATAGATCTATCGGGCCCAACAAGCCCCATCCAAAGTACCGGATGCTTTAGTACTTCGAAATTTATATCATATCCGAAGGGTGTCCCGGAATGATGGGGATATTCTTATATATGCATCTTGTTAATGTCGGTTACCAGGTGTTCACCATATGAATGATTTTTATCTCTATGTATGGGATGTGTATTGAAATATGAAATCTTGTGGTCTATTATTATGATTTGATATATATAGGTTAAACCTATAACTCACCAACATTTTTGTTGACGTTTTAAGCATGTTTATTCTCAGGTGATTATTAAGAGCTTCCGCTATCGCATACTTAAATAAGGACGAGATTTGGAGTCTATGCTTGTATGATATTGTGTAAAAACTGCATTCAAGAAACTTATTTTGTTGTAACATATTTGTATTGTAAACCATTATGTAATGGTCGTGTGTAAACATGATATTTTAGATTATCATTATTTGATAATCTACGTAAAGCTTTTTAAACCTTTATTGATGAAATAAAGGTTATGGTTTGTTTTAAAATGAATGCAGTCTTTGAAAAACGTCTCATATAGAGGTCAAAACCTCGCAACGAAATCAATTAATATGGAACGTTTTTAATCAATAAGAACGGGACATTTCACCTTAGTGGAATACCATCTATGTAGGCTCTGTAGAAGCTCTCCTAGGAATTGGTCATGAAGAGAAATGAGGTGACCGTCTTGGTGGTGCTACTAGAGTGTCATCATTAACTAAGCTCAGTAAAATCAATCTGCACGGACGAAGCTGTCCTGTACTTGGTCTATGATGTCCCATGCTAGAGCTGGATGTATAAACTCGGCCGGTCCTCTTCCTTTTGACAGGAAGGCTGATGGAAGAACTGGTACTCATCTGTCTAACACATTCAACGAACATTTTAGTTCTAAGAGATTTCACATACACCGCAAAGGAGGTCTTAAAAGCTTTCCGTGACACAGTTTCTGAATACGTGAAATACTTAGGGTTAGTACATGGGTAATAGTAAATAATAAACGAAAAATAAATAAAGAAGTAAAAATACTAACTAGGAAAGGTTTGGGGTGCCTCCTAATAGCGCTTTGTTTAAAAAGTCTTTATAGCTCGACTTTCCAAAATACCTAGTTGACTTAAAGTCAAGGTGGGTCAAGGGAAAGAGGATTTTCTTCCCTGGTGTGGTCTTCTAAATAGACTTTCAGTAGGTTTTCGTTAACTTTGAAGTTCCCGGTAGGTCCTTTTAATTTTACGGCTTCATGTGGAAAGACATGTATCAATGTTGTAACACCCCAGCTTAACATGACCACAATATTGTCCGCTTTGCCCGTAGGCGCACGGCTTTTTCTTGGCGACCACACAAGAGAAGCACTTTACCAGGAGGTCACCCATCCTAGTAGTGCTCTCGCCTGAGCATGCTTAACCACAACGTAGTCAGTCCGTGGTCCCAAAACTCATTGTGTCATTTAAGTGTGAGTATTCCTAGGGTGTTACATTCACTCCTCCTTAAGGACTCATCATCCTCGATGAGGTTTACCCCACCACCCCCAACGTTACATGAGTGGCTCTGATACCATTCTATAACACCCCAGCTTAACATGACCACAATATTGTCCACTTTGCCCGCAGGCGCACGCCTTTTTCTTGGCGACCACACAAAAGAAGCACTTTCCCAGGAGTTCACCCATCCTAGTAGTGCGCTCGCCTGAGTACGCTTAACCACAATGTACTCACACTTCTACTCAGCCTGTGGTCCCAAAACGCGTTGTGTCATTTAAGCGTGAGTATTACCTTATAATCCCATGATCACTCATGTCTGTGGGCGATGTGGGATTTGCCTTGGGTGTTACAACTGTAAACGCTCACTCCATCTTATTTTAAACTTACCAGAATATCTTTTGAACCACGAATTGAAAAGTATAACTTTATCTCCAGGAGCGAACTTTGAAGGTATGAGTTTTGCATCGTGTAAGAGCTTGGTTCGTTCCTTGTATATATAAGAAGTCTCGTACGCTTGGTCTCTTAATTTGACAAGTTCATTCATCTGCATCTTGTGATGTCTACCAGTCTCTGAAGGATCGAGGTTAGAGGTCTTCAATGCCCAGAGAGCTTTGTACTCTAATTCTATCAGAAGGTGACATGCTTTTCCTTAGATCATACGGTATGGAGTAGTGCCAAGTGGGTTTTTGTAGGTAGTACGAAATGCCCAAAGAGCATCGTCTAGTTTCTCGACCCACTTATTTCCATGCTGGATGACAGTACGTTCCAAAATTCTTTTAAGTGCTCTATATATGGCTTCTTCCTGTCCATTTATCTGCGGATGATAAGTAGTGGACATCTTATAGGTAACTTCGTATTGTTGCATCACCTTCATGAAGTGAGTATTGCAGAAGTGTGTGCCATTGTCACTTATAATAGCGAGGGGAGCTCCGAATCGGCAAAATAGTCTTTTGAGGAAGCTAGTGACGACGTTGGCATCATTGGTTAGAAATGGTTGAGTTTCTACTCATCTGGAGACATAATCAAAAGCTACGAGGACATACTTGTTCTTGTTGGTGTGTGGCATCTCATTCTTTGCGTAGATGGTTCCTCGTCTTTAGCAAGCATCACATTGTTTCACAAGGTCTTGGACATCTCAATATATATTTGGCCAATAGAAGCCTGAATCATAGATCTTTTTAGCGGTGAGATTTGCTTCGTGATGATCGTCGGTTGGCTCGTGATGACAATGCTGGAGAATTCCTAATGCTTGCTTTTCGTGTACACATCTCCTTATTACCTGATCTGGACAAACTTCAAACAAGTATGGATCATCCCAATAATAGTTCTTAGCATCTATGAATAACTTCCATATTCTAATAGTGCTCATTCCTTTTTGGACTATTCCTGTAACTAAATAGTTGGCTATATCGACGTACCATGGGGTATCGGTGAATTCTTATCCTAGCTTGACTTTTCCCAAGCTCATGTCGTTCTTCCATAAATTTTTTCTGATATTCTGTTCAACAAGTTTTTCCATCACCGAATTTTCAAGGCGACTGAGATGATGTGCTGCGACGTTCTTTGCTCCATTTTTTCCTTTAATTTCAATGTCGAATTCTTAGAGTAGCAGGATCCATTAGAGGAGTCTTGGTTTTGCGTCTTGTTTAATGAAAAGATATTTTAGGGATGAGTGATCCATGTAAACCGTAGTTTTGGATAAGATTAGTTAAGATCGGAATTTATCGAAAGCAAATACTACAGCTAGCAGCTCCTTTTCAGTAGTTGTATAGTTTTCTTGAGCTCCAGTTATGGCTTTTCTTGCATAGTAGATCGAATGAAATTGCTTAACTCTTCTTTGGCCTAACACTGCTCCAACTTCAAAATCACTGGCATCACACATGATCTCAAATGGTAAACTCCAATCATGGGATATCATTATTGGTGCTTGTGTGAGCTGATCCTTGAGATAGTTGAAATCTTGAACACATTCGTCAGTGAAGATGAACGGGACTTCTTTTCCTAGAAGATGAGTGATCGGTCGAGTGATTTTTGAGAAATCCTTAATGAAGTGTCGATAGAATCCGGCATGTCCTAAGAAATTTCGAACCGCTTTTACCGTGGTATGTTGAGAAAGTTTGGATATGTTTTCAATCTTGGCATTGTCGACTTCTATTCCTAACTAAGATATCTTATGTCCTAAATCTATTCGTTCTTTAACCATGAAGTGACATTTCTCCCAGTTCACATCTAGGTTTGATTATTCATACCAGGTCAGCATCTTGTTGAGTTAGAAAGGCACGAGGAAAAGGTACTTCTGAAATAGAAAAGTCATCCATGAATACTTCCATACAACGTTCAATCATTTCGTGGAATATTGTAAGCATGCATCGCTGGAATGTAGCTGTTTCATTACATAGCCCGAAGGGCATGCGGGGATAAGCAAATGTTCCATAGGGATAGGTGAATGATGTCTTCTCTTGATCCTTTGGGTCGAGAGGAATTTGAAAGTATCCAGAAAAACTGGCGAGGAAACAATACAACTCATTTCCCCAGAGTCTTTCTAGCATTTGATCGATGAACGAAAGTGGGATGATCTTTTAGGGGTTGGGTCATTTAATTTTTGATAATCTATGTAAGCCCTCCAACCGGTAACTTCCCGTGTTGGTATTAGATCGTTATTTTCCTTTTTAACCACAGTCATCCCTCCTTTCTTTGGAACAACCTGTACAGGACTAACCCATGGAGATTCGGAAATCGGATAGATCAGACCGACGTCTAAAAGCTTAATTACTTCTTTCTTAACGACTTCTGGAATCATTGGCTTTACTCTCCGCTGCCTTTGAACTGATGGCTTGAAGTCATCTTCCATGAAGATCTTGTGCTGCAATACTTGGGGCTAATTCCCTTGATGTGAGAGATTTCCCATGCTATCACCTTTTTATGTGACTTCAGCACTTTAATGAGTTCTTTCTTTTGTGGCGTGAGCTTCTTATAGATGATTACTGGAAGTTTTGATTCCTCTTCTAGGAATGCATACTCTAGATGTTCAGGTAATTCCTTCAATTCTAGTTCCGACGGCTCTTTAATGGATAGTATTATTCTGGGGATCTCTTTTATGTTCAAAGAATCATATCCTTCCTGAAACTCTTATTCTCCTTCTGCATGTAGAGCGGCTATGAAAGGACCCTTTCATATACATTATAAACGATTCACAATAGTTTATTACATCGCGAGGTATTTGACCTCTATATGATACATTTTACAAACATTGCATTTCGTTTTTAAAAGACAAAATTTCTTTACATCGAAAGTTGACGGCATACATACCATTTAATAATACATCCAACTATAATTTACTTAATAATAATCTTGATGAACTTAACGACTCGAATGCAACGTCATTCGAAATATGCCATGAATGACTCCAAGTAATATCCTTAAAATGAGTTAATGCACAGCGGAAGATTTCCTTAATACCTGAGAATAAACATGCTTTAAAGTGTCAACCAAAAGGTTGGTGAGTTCATTAGTTTATCATAATCATTCATTTCCATCATTTTAATAGACCACAAGATTTCATATATTGTTACGCGTAACTCGCGAATTAAAATTCATTCATATGGTGAACACCTGGTAACCGACCTTAACAGGATGCATATAGAATATCCCCATCATTCCGGGACTCACATCGGACATGATAAATCGAAGTACTAAAGCAGTTCAAATTCTCTGACTGGGGCTTGTTAGTGCCCATAGATCTATCTTTAGGATTCGCGTCAATTGGTGGCAATTATAATAAACACCAATTTTTAGGCTACCAAGCTAAAAAGGGGCATATTCAGTTTGATAATCCAACCATAAAATGTAGTTTCGATCACTTGTGTCTATTTCGTAAAGCATTTATAAAAGCAGCGCAAGTATTGTCAGTCCTAAAAATATATATTGCCAAAGCATTTAAAAAGGGAGCAAATGAAACTCACAATACGATATTTTGTAGTAAAAATATGCATACGACGAAATTGAACAATGTAGGGTTGGCCTAAGATTCACGAACCTATATCATTTATATATATTAAAACATATAATTAACATGTAATAATAATCAAACCAGTTTATATATATTATTTATTTAATTTAGTAATATATTTGTTATTTTAAAGGTTTTATATATATATATATATATATATATATATATATATATATATATATATATATATATATATATATATATATATATATATATATATATAGCATTATATTGTAAATCAATAATTTGTTATATAAAAATAATACTAATTATGATAAAAGTCATGATAATTCTGATAATAATAATGTTAATAAAAATGAAAATACTTTTAATATTAATAATAATGATAATACTAATGAAAAATGTTATATGTTAATAATAATAATAATAATAATATTTGTGATGATAATAATGTTAATGATATTAATATTAATAATAATACTTTTACTAATAATAATACTAATAATGATAATAGAAATAATTATAGAATACAACCTTTGAAGAAACAAGCATTTAAAAAGAAACGCCACTGCCCGGACTCGAACCCGTGATCTTCCGCTCAACGACCAAATGCCTAACCGCTCCTCTAAGGTTGTTTTTCTGATTTAAACACAATTTATTTATTTATAACCCGTTTTGTTTAGTTTCCATTTGGCCCAATTAGGAATCCTTTTAAAACAAGAATGACCCAATTGTTTAAATTGATCTCGGCCCAACAATAAAACAAGTCCATATTCACACCCTTATAATATCACGGCCCAAGACAACTTCTTTTAGTAAAAAGAAATTTGTTTGCAGTCGCCTGGATTTGAACCCAGGACCTCTCGATAATCACAAACACTCCTAACCATTGAGCTGCGAGTTAATTTTATGTTTAATTTACAACCGAAATTTCTTTAACCCATTATTATGTTTTCTTCTTCTTCATTCATCTTCATCATTAATCATCAACATCATCATCGATTATCATAATACAAAAACGTGAATCATCATAATCATCTTCAATTTCACGAGTCATTATCATAAACTCGTCTTCCTGTATCATCATTAACTATATCCTAATTCGTTAATCATTTAACCTCACCAACATCCTAATCCTAACTGTGATCATCATAACCACATCATCTTATCATTATCAATATGCCTTCATCATCATAGTATCATATCATCACCCTTCCTTCTATGTATTTTGTAAAAAAAACTTTGCTGTAGAAACAACTGGTAACGAGTGAGTCCCAACCTCATCGGCCAAAAAGAAAACGACCCTAAGGCTCAACAGAAAATCAACATGGCCCATAAAGGAAAATGTATGATTCAGCCCAAGTAACAATAGAAGGGCAGCCCAATCAACAAAGCACAACTCGGTGCATAGCCTAACACTAGAATCAGAATTAGAAATCGAAAAAGAAAACAAACGGTGGACAACAATTTCGGTCCCATGAACCGATATAATTCCAACATACTCATTCTTATCTATGTTCCACGTATAAGAACCATTCACAAAATCAATAATAAGATAATAGGCTATGACATTGAATGGTTAAACGAGAATTCAAAAGTGGGTTGCTTGTTTTTAAGGTGTCGGCCATCAATAACAAAAAGGAACATTGGATCCCATTACATATATCATACTTTAACCCTATCAGGTAACTCTCATCACTTAGTTTACCCTCCTTATTGTTTGAAAACAGAAACAACAAGTTTAGCACATAATTCGAACAGCAGAAACTAAAACAAATGGGTTTCAAATACGAGTTGCAGCATTCGAAGTTAAACAACAAAAGTAGATAAGAAAATAATAACGAAGGTGGTATTAGGTGGTGGTTTGGTGGCGTGTGGTGGTGTGGATGTTTTACGGCTAACCAGAAAACACAGAAGTAGCAGTAGTAAATGAAGGCGTGTCAATGGTGGAGCTGTGGTGGGATGGTGTTAAGAAGTGGTAGGTTTCACAGCTGCACAACAAGATAAAGTGGTGGTGCGTTTGGGTCATCTTTCAAGTGAAAACAGTGATGATTGTGACGATTTAATGAGAAAGGTGGTGGTGGATTCAAGGGTGATCGAAGGTTTCAAGGTTGGTTGATGATGAAGGTGTCGATATCATGGTGGTTATCTCGTGGAGAAAATAGTAGCAATAAGAGTGGTGATTAAGTATCTGTGTGTACGCAGAGACTTGAGATGATCGATTGGGTTTTGTAGAGTTGCCGAGTGTCGGTAAAGAATCCCAGACAAACAGAAAAGATAAAAAATGATGTTGACACAGATTATTCGCTTGGTATAGAAATATATAAAAAAAAATAAAAGAAAGAATTGATGGCTAACTGAATTTGGCTGTTAATGTGATTACAAAGTTGTGATTTGTACTGGCAGCAATTAGAAACAGAAAATGAATCTACCACAGTTTGATTAAGATTGAAAACTGATTACATGATTTATCTATATTTATTTATGTATGAACAGTATTTATAAATATATTTGTATATGTATTTATATTTATACTGTATCCGTATATATATCAGATATATATCTTTATATATTTACATACTAAATTTTGTAATATTACATAATAATATAAATCTATTAATAAATTTAAGAATGTTATTAATTTTAATAAGAATACTAATACTAGTAATAATAATAGAAATATAATAATAATAATATTAATAATAATAATAATTTTTATCAAAATTATACTAATAGTAATGATAAGAATAAGAGTAATTATAAAATGATAATAATAATATTATTGATGATGCTATTAATTACAATAATATTAGTAATAATATAACAATTTATTTATATATATTTTCATATTAATATTACTAATATAAATTTTAATATTGAAGGTAATAATAATATTACTACAACAAATATAATTTATAATTAAACTTATTATATCAAATATTAATATTACCTATTATCAATTATGTAAAATTAATATTCAAATATGGAATATATATATATATATATATATATATATATATATATATATATATATATATATATATATATATATATATATATATATATATATATATATATATATATATATATATATATATATATATTTATTTATTTACACACAATTGTTCGTGAATCGTCGGGCATAGTCAAAGATTAACTGAATCCATGTAAGTAATTCAAAAATTTTGAGACTCGGTTTAACAGACTTTGCTTATCGTGTCGAAATCATAATAAGATAAAGTTTAAATTTGGTCGGAAATTTCCGGGTCGTCACAGTACCTACTCGTTAAAGAAATTTCGTCCCGAAATTTGATCGAGGTCGTCATAGCTAACAATAAAAATGTTTTCATGACGAATATGAGATTGTAAATAGAGTTTTATTACCATTGAGTAATATGGATAAAACAATTCGATTATTCGAAGAGTACGAATGAAGCTATCACCAAAGAGTGAAATTAGGAATCAAAGATTCATCTTAACTTTTGACGTGGTAATGGTTGAATTCCGGAATTCAAGGAGTTTAGAGAAAATCTTCATAATGAGATTTGATTCTTAAGGAAATTAGAATCCACTTTGGTTAAATGCGATGATTTTTTCTCGATTGCTCTGTCTGATATTTTGCTGTAAATATACCCTCCTCGTTTCCTTTATATTCTGGAGTTCCATACTTTTATTCTCTCTTCCCGAATTTAAGTCAAGCGAATAATGGTCCAGAATTTGTAGGCACGGAGTTTCGAATGAACATTACTAATGTTCTAAGAGAGAGATTGCAATAACACGATCTTGCTTGGTTACATTATCAGAATTCAGGAGAAAAGATAGAACTATCAAGAAAATATGTTCTTGATATGTTTAGAGATTAAGTAGACTGAAAGAGTCGTGTAACATGGAACATGATGACGGTAGGGTCTGTGAATCATCACGTTCCATTTAGAAACTCAACATGACTTACTGAAATATAATCACGTTGATCAAGTGTCATTATATTATACTAACTCATGCTTCAGTTCCCAGCATTACTTCAAAAACATTCATATTTTAAATTCGAATTTTTCAAAATTTAGGAACTAATACAGTTTCCTTTCTGATGTAATACTGATATCGCGAAAATATAATTGATTTCAGATAAGAATAGCTATGAAAATATCTTCAGAAATATCGAGGATATTTATAATGAAAGATACGATTGAAATGTCCTGTTCATATTGATTATAAAAGTTCCATATTAATTGATTTCGTCGCGAGGTTTTGACCTCTATATGAGACGTTTTTCAAAGATTGCATTCATTTTTAAAACAACCATAACCTTTATTTTATCAATAAAGGTTTAAAAAGCATTACGTAGATTATCAAATAATGATAATCTAAAATATACCGTTTACACACGACCATTACATAATGGTTTACAATAAGAATATATTACATCAAAAATAAGTTTCTTGATTGCAGTTTTTACTTAATATCATACAAGCATGGACTCCAAATCTTGTCCTTATTTTAGTATGCAACAGCGAAAGCTCTTAATAATCACCTGAGAATAAACATGCTTAAAACGTCAACAAAAATTTTGGTGAGTTATAGGTTTAACCTATATATTATCAAATCATAATAATAGACCACAAGATTTCATATTTCAATATACATCCCATACATAGAGATAAAATTCATTCATATGGTGAACACCTGGTAACCGACATTAACAAGATGCATATAAGAATATCCCCTATCATTCCGGGAAATCCTTCGGACATGATAAAAATGAATTCAAAGTACTAAAGCATCCGGTACTTTGGATGTGGTTCGTTAGGCCCAATAGATCTATCTTTAGGATTCACGTCAATTAGTAGATCAGTTTACTAATTCTTAAGCTACCAAGTAAAAGGGCATATTCGGCTTCGATCATTCACCCATATAATGTAGTTTCATTTACTTGTGTCTATTTCGTAAAACATTTATAAAACTGTATTTATTCTCATCCCAAAATATTAGATTTTAAAAGTGGGACTATAACTCACTTTCACAGATTTTTACTTCGTCGGGAAGTAAGACTTGGCCACTGGTCGATTCACGAACCTATAACAAATATGTACATATATATCAAAGTATGTTCAAAATATATTTACAATATTTTTAATACGTTTTACTGTTTTAAGTTTATTAAGTCAGCTGTCCTCGTTAGTAACCTACAACTAGTTGTCCACAGTTAGATGTACAGAAATAAATTGATATATATTATCTTGAATCAATCCACGACCCAGCGTATACACGTCTCAGGCTAGATCACAACTCAAAGTATATATATTTTTGAAATCAACCTCAACCCTGTATAGCTAACTCCAACATTACTGCATATAGAGTGTCTATGGTTGTTCCAAATAATATATATACATGGGTCGATATGATATGTCAAAACATTTGCATACGTGTCTATGGTATCTCAAGATTACATAATATATTATAATACATGTATAATACAATATAAGTTAGCTAGGATATGATTAATATAGATTTGTTACAATATTTCCCGTAGCTACAACAATAAAAAAAAATCCAATCTTGTTTTACCCATAATTTCTTCGTTTTAAATCTGTTTTGAGTGAATCAAATTGCTATGGTTTCATATTGAACTCTATTTTATGAATATAAATATAAAAAGTATAGGTTTATAGTCCAAAATATAAGTTACAAGTTGTTTTTGTAAAGGTAGTCATTTCAGTCGAAAAAACGACGTCTAGATGACCATTTTAGAAAACATACTTCCACTTTGAGTTTAACCATGATTTTGGATATAGTTTCATGTTCATAAGAAAAATAATTTTCCCAGAAGAACAACTTTTAAATCAAAGTTTAACATAGTTTTTAATTAACTAACCCAAAACAGCCCGCGGTGTTACTACGACGGCGTATATCCGATTTTACGATGTTTTTCGTGTTTTTAGGTTTTAAATCATTAAGTTAGCATATCATATAGATATAGAACATGTGTTTAGTTGATTTTAAAAATCAATTTAGAAGGATTAACTTTTGTTTGCGAACAAGTTTAGAATTAACTAAACTATGTTCTAGTGATTTCAAGTTTAAACCTTCGAATAAGGTAGTTTTATATATATGAATCAAATGATGTTATGAACATCATTACTACCTCAAGTTTTGTGGATAAACCTACTAGAAATGAGAAAAATAGATCTAGCTTCAAAGGATCCTTGGATGGCTTGAAAGTTCTTGAAGCAGAATCATGACACGAAAACAAGTTCAAGTAAGATTTCCACTCGAAATAAGATTGTTATAGTTATAGAAATTGAATCAAAGTTTGAATATGAGTATTACCTTGTATTAGAAAGATATATTACTGTAAATAAGAAAGATTTCTTGAGGTTGGATGATCACTATACAAGATTGGAAGTAAGCTAGCAAACTTGGAAGTATTCTTGATTTTATGAAACTAGAACTTATAGAATTTATGAAGAACACTTAGAACTTGAAGATAGAACTTGAGAGAGATCAATTAGATGAAGAAAAATGAAGAATGAAAGTGTTTTTAGGTGTTTTTGGTCGTTGGTATATGGATTAGATATAAAGAATGTGTAATTTTGTTTACATGTAAATAAGTCATGAATGATTACTCATATTATTGTAATTTTATGAGATATTTCATGCTAGTTGCCAAATGATGGTTCCCACATGTGTTAGGTGACTCACATGGGCTGCTAAGAGCTAATAATTGGAGTGTATATACCAATAGTACATACATCTAAAAGCTGTTTATTGTACGAGTACGAATACGGGTGCATACGAGTAGAATTGTTGATGAAACTGAACGAGGATGTAATTGTAAGCATTTTTGTTAAGTAGAAGTATTTTGATAAGTGTCTTGAAGTCTTTCAAAAGTGTATGAATACATATTAAAACACTAAATGTAAATACATTTTAACTGAGTCGTTAAGTCATCGTTAGTCGTTACATGTATATGTTGTTTTGAAACCTTTAGGTTAACGGTCTTGTTAAATGTTATTAACCCATTGTTTATTATATCTAAATAGATGTTAAATTGTTACATTATCATGGTAGTATGATATATAATATATCTTAGTATGATATATATATAGTTAAATGTCGTTACAACGATAATCGTTACATATATGTCTCGTTTCGAAATCATTAAGTTAGTAGTCTTATTTTTACATATCTAGTTCATTGTTAATACACTTAATGATATATTTACTTATCATTTAACATAATTAACCAAGTATATCAATATCTTAATATGATTCATATGTACTTAGTAAGACGTTGTTATAACGATAATCGTTATATATATCGTTTTCGAGTTTCTTAATTTAATAGTCTCATTTTTATGTATATAACTCATTGTTAAAATACCTAATGAGATAATTACTTATCATAAAATCATGTTAACTATATATATAACCATATATATGTCATCATATAGTTTTTACAAGTTTTAACGTTCGTGAATCACCGGTCAACTTGGGTGGTCAAATGTCTATATGAAACCTATTTCAATTAATCAAGTCTTAACAAGTTTGATTGCTTAACATGTTGGAAACACTTAATCATATAAATAAAAATTTCATTTAATATATATATATATAAACATGGAAAAGTTCGGGTCACTACAGTACCTACCCGTTAAATAAATTTCGTCCCGAAATTTTAAGCAGTAGGAGGTGTTGACGTATCTTCTGGAAATAAGTGCGGTATTTCTTCTTCATCTGATCTTCTCGTTCCCAGGTGAACTCAGGTCCTCTACAAGCATTCCATCGAACCTTAACAATTGGTATCATGTTTTGCTTAAGTCTTTTAACCTCACGATCCATTATTTCGACGGGTTCTTCGATGAATTGAAGTTTTTCGTTGATTTGAATTTCATCTAACGGAATAGTGAGATCTTCTTTAGCAAAACATTTCTTCAAATTCGAGACGTGGAAAGTGTTATGTACAGCCGCGAGTTGTTGAGGTAACTTAAGTCGGTAAGCTACTGGTCCGACACGATCAATAATCTTGAATGGTCTAATATACCTTGGATTTAATTTCCCTCGTTTACCAAATCGAACAACGCCTTTCCAAGGTGTAACTTTAAGCATGACCATCTCTCCAATTTCAAATTCTATATCTTTTCATTTAATGTCAGCGTAGCTCTTTTGTCGACTTTGGGCGGTTTTCAACCGTTGTTGAATTTGGATGATCTTCTTGGTAGTTTCTTGTATTATCTCCGGACCCGTAATCTGTCTATCCCCCACTTCACTCTAACAAATCGGAGACCTGCACTTTCTACCATAAAGTGCTTCAAACGGCGCCATCTTAATGCTTGAATGGTAGCTGTTGTTGTAGGAAAATTCTGCTAACGGTAGATGTCGATCCCAACTGTTTCTGAAATCAATAACACATGCTTGTAGCATGTCTTTAAGCATTTGTATCGTCCTTTCACTCTGCCCATCAGTTTGTGGATGATAGGTAGTACTCATGTTTAGACGAGTTCCTAATGCTTGCTGTAATGTCTGCCAGAATCTTGAAATAAATCTGCTATCCCTATCAGAGATAATAGAGATTGGTATTCCATGTCTGGAGATGACTTTCTTCAAATACAGTCGTGCTAACTTCTCCATCTTGTCATCTTCTCTTATTGGCAGGAAGTGTGCTGATTTGGTGAGACGATCAACTATTACCCAAATAGTATCAAAACCACTTGCAGTCCTTGGCAATTTAGTGATGAAATCCATGGTAATGTTTTCCTATTTCCATTTCGGGATTTCGGGTTGTTGAAGTAGATCTGATGGTTTCTGATGCTCAGCTTTGACCTTAGAACACGTCAAACATTCTCCTACGTATTTAGCAATATCGGCTTTCATACCCGGCCACCAAAAATGTTTCTTGAGATCCTTGTACATCTTCCCCGTTCCAGGATGTATTGAGTATCTAGTTTTATGAGCTTCTCTAAGTACCATTTCTCTCATATCTCCAAATTTTGGTACCCAAATCCTTTCAGCCCTATACCGGGTTCCATCTTCCCGAATATTAAGATGCTTCTCCGATCCTTTGGGTATTTCATCCGTTAAATTTCACTCTTTTAAAACTCCTTGTTGCGCCTCCTTTATTTGAGTAGTAAGGTTATTGTGAATCATTATATTCATATATTTTACTCGAATGGGTTCTCTGTCCTTTCTGCTCAAGGCGTCGGCTACCACATTTGCCTTCCTCGGGTGGTAACGAATCTCAAAGTCGTAATCATTCAACAATTCAATCCACCTACGCTGCCTCATGTTCAGTTGTTTCTGATTAAATATGTGTTGAAGACTTTTGTGGTCGGTATATATAATACTTTTGACCCCATATAAGTAGTGCCACCAAGTCTTTAATGCAAAAACAACTGCGCCTAATTCCAAATCATGCGTCGTATAATTTTTCTCGTAAATCTTCAATTGTCTAGACGCATAAGCAATTACCTTCGTTCGTTGCATTAATACACAACCGAGACCTTGCTTTGAGGCGTCACAATATATCACAAAATCATCATTCCCTTCAGGTAATGACAATATAGGTGCAGTAGTTAACTTTTTCTTCAACAATTAAAACGCTTTTTCTTGTTCATCCTTCCATTCAAATTTCCTCCCTTTATGCGTTAATGCAGTCAAGGGTTTTGCTATTTTGGAAAAATCTTGGATGAATCTCCTGTAATAACCAGCTAGCCCTAAAAATTGGCGTATGTGTTTCGGAGTTTTCGGGGTTTCCCACTTTTCAACGGTTTCAATCTTTGCTGGATCCACCTGAATTCCTTCTTTGTTCACTATGTGACCGAGGAATTGAACTTCTTCCAACCAAAATGCACACTTTGAAAACTTAGCGTACAATTTTTCTTTCCTTAACAACACTAGCACTTTTCTCAAGTGTTCTTCATGCTCTTGGTCATTCTTTGAGTAAATAAGTATGTCATCGATGAAAACAATGACAAACTTGTCAAGGTATGGTCCACACACTCGGTTCATGAGGTCCATGAACACAGCTGGTGCGTTAGTCAACCCAAACGGCATAACCATAAACTCGTAATGACCGTAACGCGTCCTAAAAGCAGTCTTTGGAATATCAACCTCCTTCACCCGCATTTGATGATACCCAGAACGTAAATCAATCTTCGAATAAACCGACGAGCCTTGTAGTTGATCAAATAAGTCGTCGATTCTCGGTACTGGGTAGCGGTTGTTGGTGGTAAGTTTGTTCAACTCTCGATAGTCGATACACAATCTAAATGTACCATCCTTCTTCTTGACAAACAAAATAGGAGCTCCCCACGGTGATGTGCTTGGTCAAATGAAATCACGCTCTAAAAGTTCTTGTAATTGGCTCTGAAGTTCCTTCATTTCGCTAGGTGCGAGTCTGTATGGAACACGAGCTATTGGTGCAACTCCCGGTACAAGGTCTATTTGAAATTCAACGGATCGGTGTAGAGGTAGTCCCGGTAATTCTTTCGGAAATACATCGGGAAATTCTTTTGCGACGGGAACATCATTAATGTTATTTTCTTCGGAATTGACTTTCACGACGTGTGCTAGCACAGCATAGCAACCTTTTCTTATTAGTTTTTGTGCCTTCAGGTTACTAATAAGATTTAACTTCGCGTTGCTCTTTTCTCCGTACACCATTAAGGGTTTTCCTTTTTCTCGTATAATGCGAATTGCATTTTTGTAACAAACGATCTCTGCTTTCACTTCTTTCAACCAGTCCATACCGATTATCACATCAAAACTCCCTAACTCTACTGGTATCAAGTCAATCTTAAATGTTTCGCTAACCAGTTTAATTTCTCGATTCTGACATATATTATTTGCTGAAATTAATTTACCATTTGGTAATTCGAGTAAAAATTTACTATTCAAAGGCGTCAATGGACAACTTAATTTAGCATAAAATTCTCTACTCATATAGCTTCTATCCGCACCCGAATCAAATAAAACATAAGCAGATTTATCGTCAATAAGAAAAGTACCCGTAACAAGCTCTGGGTCTTCCTCTGCTTCTGCCGCATTAATATTGAAAACTCTTCCACGGCCCTGCCCATTTGTATTCCCCTGATTCGGGCAATTTCTAATAATGTGGCCCGGTTTTCCACATTTATAACAAACAGTGTTGGTATTACTTGCTCCGACACTATTCGTTTCGGCATTAATTGTTCTGACATTATTTGTTCCTTTAGTTCTGTTAAACTTTGGTCCGTAGACCTCACACTTTGTCGCGCTATGACCATTTCTTTTACACTTGTTGCAAAATGTCGTGCAAAACCCCTGATGATTTTCTTCACACCTATGACATGGCTGTTTTTGGTTTTTGTTGCCGTTGTTATTATTGAGGTTGTTGTTGGGATTGTTATTGTTGTTGAAACGGTTGTTGTAGTTGTTGTTATTGTTGGGATGTTTGTTGTAGTTATTGTTAGGATTGCGGTTATTGTTGCGATTGTTGTTGCGGTTGTTGGGATAGTTGTTGCGATTGTGGTTTAATTATTTTTGTTGTTGTTGTACTGGTGACTCTTGTCACCGTTTTCCTCCCACTTCCTCTTGAGTTGTTTCGTGTTGGCTTCTTCTGCCGCCTGCTCTTTAATTCTTCCCTCAATCTGATTTATGAGTTTATGAGCCATTCGACTTGCCTTCTGTATAGAAGCGGGCTCGTGTGAACTCACATCTTCTTGAATCCTTACTGGTAACCCTTTTACAAACGCGTTGATCTTCTCTTCTTCATCTTCGAATGCTCCCGGACACAATAGACACAACTCTGTGAATTGTCGTTCATATGTAGTAACATCGAACCCTTGTGTTCGTAACTCTCTAAGTTCTGCCTTGAGTTTATTGACTTTGTTTCTAGGACGGTACTGCTCGTTCATCAATTGCTTGAATGCCGACCACGGTAGTGCTTAAGCAGCATTTTGTCCTACCTATTCAAGATAGGTGTTCCACCACGTTAACGCAGTACCTGTGAAGGTATGCGTAGCGTATTTAGCTTTGTCCTCTTCAGTACACTTATTATGGAAAATACCGATTCGACTTTCTCGGTCCACCGTTTCAATCCAATTGGTCCTTCGGTTCCATCAAATTCCAAAGGTTTGCAGGCAGTGAATTCTTTGTAGGAGCATCCTACACGAATTCTTACGCCGTTAGCTGCATTGCTAGATTCAGAGTTACTGTTGGTATGTAGCGCAGCCTGTACTGCGGCTATGTTTGCAGCAAGAAAGGTACGAAATTCCTCTTCGCTCATATTCATGGTGTGTCGAGTAGTCGGTGCCATTTCCTTCAAAATAGCCAACTGAATCGAGTTAATCATACAGAATATTAAGAGTAGTCAATAGTATTTCGTAGCATAATATGAACTCATTTATAAAAGCTTTTTCTTCATATTAGAGTTTTATAAGTTTAAATTCGGGTACTACCTACCCGTTAAGTTCATACTTAGTAGCTAATATACAATTCAACTACTACAATTCTATATGAAAAACTGATTATTATAATATATCACATATAAATATTCTTCAAACTTACAACATCGCTATATTTCATATAACATGAAATATAGTACACTTTGATACTGGACAGTTTTGAAGATAAATCTAGTTAATACGCAAGTTGTTCAGCAAAGGAAATAAAGACACGTAATTCATAAGTCCAGAAACAAGTCATGCATTCTGGTTTTACTAAGACGACTTCCCATCCTTGGTCTTGTGGAAAATTACCGTTATGACCATTGGCTAGATAGCATGTTGTAATGTCGTCAAAAGGACGATGGTTTCGTAATGTCCAACAGCCCCGTAGTAATCTAAAAACCTTGTTTCTCACCCCAAATACTGAATCCGTCACTTGTGGGAAGGTTTTATTTAAAAGTTGCAATCTGATGTTCTTTTTCTCACTTTGGTAAGAAGCGAACATCACTAACCCGTAAGCATAACATGCTTCTTTATGTTGCATGTTAGAAGCTCTTTCTAATTCACGAAATCCTATGTTGGGATATGTTGAGTCAAAATAGGTTATTAACCCGTAGCATAAAATTGCATTTGGGTTCCCCGCATTTAACGCTTTAAAGAAAACACGGCGTAACTTACGGTCTCCCCAATGTGATATACCCCACCTTTCAAAGGAAAGCCTTTTATAAACTAAGGCATTTATGGAAAGTCTTTCAAATGTTTGACAAGTTAATTTTGCCATAATTAATTGTGCTGATGAATTCTGACCGACTCTAGACAAGATTTCCTCAATCATATCCTCTGGTAGATCTTTTAAAATATTCGGTTGTCTACCCTTAACGTCCATTTTGTTTTTATACTATAAAATAGACAAGGATTAGATTCATAAAAGATAATTAACAAACAATACAAGAAATTTTTAGATAGAACATAAAAGTACAAGCACACTACAATACATATAATACACAACATGATTACAACCCTCTAATCTGAATCACTGGTTTCTTCTTCTTCGAAATTGGCTCGTTTTCCTAATTTTCTAGGAATATATGGTGTTCCTCTAATACGAGCCGTCATTTTCCACAATGGTTTAGAAAAACCTGGTGGTTTAGAGGTTCCCGGGTCATTGTTACATTTTAGGAAATACGGATGTTGCCGATACATATAAAGTTCATCGGGGTTGGAATCGGGTTTCTCTATTTTTATACCTTTTCCCTTATTATTTTCTTTCGCTTTATTAAATTGGGTCGAGGTAATTTCTATAACATCATCGGAATCCTCATCGGGATCCGATTTATCAGAAAATTGGTAATCTTCCCAATATTTTGCTTCCTCGGCTGAAACACCATTGACCATTATTAACTTTGGTCCGTTGGTTGAGGATTTTCTTTTATTTAATTGATTTACTATAGGTATCAATATTTCTTCCTCCGGAACCTCTTCTTCTTCCGGTTCCTCCTCTTCCGGTTCCTCCTCTTTCGGTTCTTCTTCGGGAATTTGTGAATCTTCCCAAAATATATTCGACTCTTCATTATTATTAGGTGAATCGATGGGATTTGTATTAGTGGTAGACACCTATCACACAATATCAAACACATTAAGAGGTTAATATATCACATAATATTTACATGTTAATAATATATATTTCCAACAAAAGTGTTAAGCAATCGTTTTTAAAGAAAACACGGTCGAAGTCCAGACTCACTAATGTATCCTAACAAACTCGATAAGACTCACTAATGCAAATTTCTGGTTCTCTAAGACCAACGCTCGAATACCAACTGAAATGTCCCGTTCATATTGATTATAAACGTTCCATATTAATTGATTTCGTCGTGAGGTTTTGACCTCTATATGAGACGTTTTTCAAAGACTGCATTCATTTTTAAAACAACCATAACCTTTATTTTATCTATAAAGGTTTAAAAAGCATTACGTAGATTATCAAAAAATGATAATCTAAAATATACCGTTTACACACGACCATTACATAATGGTTTACAATAAGAATATATTACATCAAAAATAAGTTTCTTGAATGCAGTTTTTACATAATATCATACAAGCATGGACTCCAAATCTTGTCCTTATTTTAGTATGCAACAGCGGAAGCTCTTAATAATCACATGAGAATAAACATGCTTAAAATGTCAACAAAAATGTTGGTGAGTTATAGGTTTAACCTATATATTATCAAATCATAATAATAGACCACAAGATTTCATATTTCAATATACATCCCATACATAGAGATAAAAATCATTCATATGGTGAACACCTAGTAACTGACATTAACAAGATGCATATAAGAATATCCCCTATCATTCCGGGAAATCCTTCGGACATGATAAAAACGAATTCGAAGTACTAAAGCATCCGGTACTTTGGATGGGGTTCGTTAGGCCCAATAGATCTATCTTTAGGATTCGCGTCAATTAGTAGATCGGTTTACTAATTCTTAGGTTACCAAGCAAAAGGGGCATATTCGGCTTCGATCATTCACCTATATAATGTAGTTTCATTTACTTGTGTCTATTTCGTAAAACATTTATAAAACTGCATGTATTATCATCCCAAAATATTAGATTTTAAAAGTGGGACTATAACTCACTTTCACAGATTTTTACTTCGTCGGGAGTAAGACTTGGCACTGACCGATTCACAAACCTATAACAAATATATACATATATATATATATATCAAAGTATGTTCAAAATATATTTACAATATTTTTAATACATTTTGATGTTTTAAGTTTATTAAGTCAGTTATCCCCGTTAGTAACCTACAACTAGTTGTCCATAGTTAGATGTACAGAAATAAATTGATATATATTACCTTGAATCAATCCACAACCCATTGTATACACGTCTTAGGCTAGATCACAACTCAAAGTATATATATTTTTGGAATCAACCTCAACCCTGTATAGCTAACTCCAACATTACTGCATATAGAGTGTCTATGGTTGTTCCAAATAATATATATACATGGGTCGATATGATATGTCAAAACATTTTCATACGTGTCTATGGTATCCCAAGATTACATAATATATTAGAATACATGTATAATACGATATAAGTTTGCTAGGATATGATTAATATAGATTTGTTACAATATTTCCCGTAGCTACAACAATCAAAAAAATATCCAATCTTGTTTTACCCATAACTTCTTCGTTTTAAATCCGTTTTGAGTGAATCAAATTGCTATGGTTTCATATTGAACTCTATTTTATGAATCTAAACATAAAAAGTATAGATTTATAGTCGGAAATATAAGTTACAAGTCGTTTTTGTAAAAGTAGTCATTTCAGTCGAAAAAACGACGTCTAGATGACCATTTTAGAAAACATACTTCCACTTTGAGTTTAACCATGATTTTTGGATATAGTTTCATGTTCATAAGAAAAATAATTTCCCAGAAGAACAACTTTTAAATCAAAGTTTAACATAGTTTTTAATTAACTAACCCAAAACAGCCCGCGGTGTTACTACGACGGCGTATATCCGGTTTTACGGTATTTTTTGTGTTTTCAGGTTTTAAATCATTAAGTTAGCATATCATATAGATATAGAACATGTGTTTACTTGATTTTAAAAGTCAAGTTAGAAGGATTAACTTTTATTTGCGAACATCATATAGATATAGAACATGTGTTTACTTGATTGTAAATATATTTTGAACATACTTTGATATATATGTATATATTGTTATAGGTTCGTGAATCAACCAGTGGCCAAGTCTTACTTCCCGACGAAGTAAAAATCTGTGAAAGTGAGTTATAGTCCCACTTTTAAAATCTAATATTTTTGGGATGAGAATACATGCAGGTTTTATAAATGATTTACAAAATAGACACAAGTACGTGAAACTACATTCTATGGTTGAATTATTGAAATCGAATATGCCCCTTTTTATTAAGTCTGGTAATCTAAGAATTAGGGAACAGACACCCTAATTGACGCGAATCCTAAAGATAGATCTATTGGGCCTAACAAACCCCATCCAAAGTACCGGATGCTTTAGTACTTCGAAATTTATATCATATCCGAAGGGTGTCCCGGAATGATGGGGATATTCTTATATATGCATCTTGTTAATGTCGGTTACCAGGTGTTCACCATATGAATGATTTTTATCTCTATGTATGGGATGTGTATTGAAATATGAAATCTTGTGGCCTATTGTTACGATTTGATATATATAGGTTAAACCTATAACTCACCAACATTTTTGTTGACGTTTAAAGCATGTTTATTCTCAGGTGAATACTAAGAGCTTCCGATGTTGCATACTAAAATAAGGACAAGATTTGGAGTCCATGCTTGTATGATATTGTGTAAAAACTGCATTCAAGAAACTGATTTTGATGTAACATATTTGTATTGTAAACCATTATGTAATGGTCGTGTGTAAACAGGATATTTTAGATTATCATTATTTGATAATCTACGTAAAGCTTTTTACACCTTTATTTATGAAATAAAGGTTATGTTTTGTTTTAAAAATGAATGCAGTCTTTGAAAAACGTCTCATATAGAGGTCAAAACCTCGCAACGAAATCAATTAATATGGAACGTTTTTAATCAATAAGAACGGGACATTTCAGTTGGTATCCGAGCATTGGTCTTAGAGAACCAGAATTTTGCATTAGTATTTCTTATCGAGTTTGTTAGGATGCATTAGTGAGTCTGGACTTCGACCGTGTTTACTTGAAAAATGATTGCTTAACAAATTTTGTTGGAAACTATATATTTTTAACATGTGAATATTATGTGATATATTAATCTCTTAACGTGTTTGATATTATGTGATAGTTGTCTACCTCTAGAACAAGTCCCATTGACTCACCTAATAATAATGAAGAGTCAAATGTAAATTGGAATGATTCGTGGACTGATTCACAAGTTCCCGAAGAGGAACCGGAAGAAGAGTCGGAACCGGAAGAAGAATCGGAACCGGAAGAAGAATCAGAATCGGAAGAAGAAATAGAACAAGTGGGGGAAATAATAAAACGGTTAAGTAGAAGAAAATCCTCAACCAAATGACCAAAGTTAATTATGGTCAATGGTGTTTCCGCCAAGAAAGCAAAGTATTGGGAGGATTACCAATTCTCCGATGAATCGGATTCCGACGAGAATTCCGATGATGTTATAGAAATTACCCTAACTGAATTTAAAAAGGCAAAAGAAAATAATAAAGGAAAGGGCATAAAAATAGAGAAATTTAATTCCAAACCCGATGAACTTTATATGTATCATCAACACCCGTATTTCTTAAGTTGTGACAATAACCAGGGAACCTCTAAACCACCAGGTTTTTCTAAACCAATGTGGAAAATGACGGCTCGTATTAGGGGAACATCATATATCCCTAGAAACTTGGCAAAACGAACCAAAACCGAAGAAGAAGAAACGAGCGAGTCGGAATAAGATAATTGTATTCGCGTGGTGTAATATATGTAATATAGTGTGCTTATGCTTTATGATATATGTAAAAATTGCTTGTATTAATAAGTATTTTTTTATAAATCTAACTCTTGTCTATTTTACAGTATAAAAACACAAAATGGATAGACAACCCAATATTTTAAGAGACCTATCCGGAGACATGATTGATGAAATCTTGTCTAGAGTCGGTCAGAATTCCTCGGCACAACTATTTAAGGCGAGATCAGTTTGTAAGACATTCGAAGAACATTCCAAGAATGCCTTGGTTTATAAGAGACTTTCGTTTGAAAGATGGGGGATATCACATTGGGAAACCCATAAGTTACGATGTGTTTACTTTGATGCATATATTGCGGGGAACCCAAGTGCTATTCTACGCAACGGGTTAAGAAATTATTTTGACTCAATGTATCCGAACATAGGACTTCATGATTTAGAAAAAGCGGCTAACATGCAACATAAAGAAGCATGTTATGCTTACGGGTTATTAATGTTCGCTTCTCACCAAAGTGCGAAAAAGAACATCGGGCTACAACTATTAAACCAAACGTTTCCACATGTGACGGAGTCAGTAATTGGGGTAAGAAATGAGGTTTTTAGGTTGTTACAAGACTGTTGGTCATTACGTAACCTTCATCCTTTTGACGACATTACAACACGCTGTCTTATCAACGGCCATAACGGTTATGTTCCACAAGACCAAGGATGGGAAGTAGTCCTAGTAAAACCAGAATGCATGACTTGTTTCTGGACGTATGAATTACGTGTCTTTATTGCCTTTGCTGAACGACTTGTGTACTAGCTAGAATTATCTTCACAACTATCTTGTATCAAAGTTATTGTGTGCTATATTTCATGCTTTATGTAAAATAAGCGGTATTGTAAGTTTGTAAAATATTGTATAAAAGTTTGAACGCAAAATATTATTATAATCAGGTTTTCATATAGAATTGTAGTAGTTGAATTGTATATTAGCTACTAAGTATGAACTTAAGGGGTAGGTACTACCCGAATTTAAACTTATAAAACGCTAATATGAAGAAAAAGCTTTTATAAATGAGTTCATATTATGCTACGAAATACTATTAACTACTCTTAATATTCCGTATGATTAACTTGTTCCATTTGACTATTTTGAAGGAAATGGCACCGACTACTCGACACACCGTGAATATGAATGAAGAGGAATTCCGTACTTTTCTAGCTTCAAACATAGCCGCAGTACAGACTGCGCTACATACCAACAATAACCTTGGATCTAGCAGTACAGGAAATCGTGTAGGATGCACCTACAAAGAATTTACTGCCTGCAAACCTTTGGAATTTGATGGAACCGAAGGACTGATCGGATTGAAACGGTGGACCGAGAAGGTTGAATCGGTGTTTGCCATAAGTAAGTGTACTGAAGAGGACAAAGTGAAGTACGCTACGCATACCTTCACAGGTTCTGCGTTAACATGGTGGAATACCTATCTAGAGCAAGTGGGACAAGATGATGCGTACGCACTACCGTGGTCAGCATTCAAGCACTTGATGAACGAGAAGTACCGTCCCAGAACTGAGGTCAATAAGCTCAAGACAGAACTTAGAGGGTTATGAACCCAAGGATTTGATATTACCACGTACGAAAGACGATTTACAGAATTGTGCCTATTGTGTCCAGGAGCGTTCGAAGATGAGAAAGAGAAGATCGACGCATTTGTGAAAGGATTACCTAAAAGAATCCAAGAAGATATAAGTTCACACGAGCCCGCCTCCATACAACAGGCATGTAGAATGGCTCACAAACTAGTGAACCAGATTGAGGAAAGAATTAAAGAACAGACGGCTGAAGAGGCCAATGTGAAGCAAGTCAAAAGAAAGTGGGAGGAAAACGGTGATAAGAATCACCAATACAACAACAACAGCAATTACAATAATAATCGCAACAATTATCCCAACAATCGCAACAACAATCGCAACATCAATCGCAACTACAACAAACGGCCCAACAACAACAACAACAACAACAACAACAACAACAACAACAACTACAACAATCATCCCAACAACAATAACAACCTCAACAACAACAATAATCAGAAGCAGCTATGCCAAAGGTGTGAAAAGTATCACTCGGGGTTCTGCACCAAATTTTGCAACAAGTGTAAAAGAAATGGTCATAGCGCGGCGAAGTGTGAGGTCTACGGACCAGGGGTTAACAGAACGAAAGGAACAAATGGTGTCGGAATGAGTAATGGCGGAGCAAGTAGTGTCGGAGCAAGTTATGCCAATGTAGTTTGTTATAAATGTGGAAAATCGGGCCAAATTATTAGAAATTTCCCGAACCAGGAGAACACGAATGGACAAGGCCGCGGAAGAGTTTTCAATATTAATGTGACAGAGGCACAGGAAGACCCGGAGCTTGTTACGGGTACGTTTCTTATTGACAATAAATCTGCTTACGTTTTATTTGATTCGGGTGCGGATAGAAGCTATATGAGTAGAGATTTTTGTGCTAAATTAAGTTGTCCATTGACGCCGTTGGATAGTAAATTTTTACTCGAATTAGCAAACGGTAAATTAATTTCAGCAGATAATATATGCCAGAATCGAGAAATTAAACTGGGTAGCGAAATATTTAAGATTAATTTGATACCAGTAGAATTAGGGAGTTTTGATGTAATAGTTGGCATGGACTGGCTGAAGAAGGTGAAATCAGAGATCGTATGTTATAAAAATGCAATTCGCATTATACGAGAAGAAGGAGAACCCTTAATGGTGTAGGGAGAAAAGGGCAACATAAAGCTACATCTTATTAGTAATTTGAAGGCACAAAAACTAATAAGAAAAAGTTGCTATGCTGTTCTAGCACACGTCGAGAAAGTACAAACTGAAGAAAAGAGCATCAATGATGTTCCCGTCGCAAAAGAATTTCCCGATGTATTTCCGAAAGAATTACCGGGACTACCTCCACATCGATCTGTTGAATTTCAAATAGATCTTGTACCAGGAGCTGCACCAATAGCTCGTGCTTCTTATAGACTCGCACCCACCAAGATGAAAGAACTGCAAAGCCAATTACAAGAACTTTTAGAGCGTGGTTTCATTCGACCAAGCACATCCCCGTGGGGAGCTCCTGTTTTGTTTGTCAAGAAGAAAGATGGTACATTCAGGTTGTGTATCGACTACCGAGAGTTGAACAAACTTACCATCAAGAACCGCTACCCACTACCGAGAATTGACGACTTATTTGATCAACTACAAGGCTCGTCTGTTTATTCAAAGATTGACTTACTCTCCGGGTATCATCAAATGCGGGTGAAAGAAGATGATATTCCAAAGACTGCTTTCAAAACACGTTACGGTCATTACGAGTTTATGGTCATGCCGTTTGGTTTAACTAATGCACCAGCTGTGTTCATGGACCTTATGAACCGAGTGTGTGGACCATACCTTGACAAGTTTGTCATTGTTTTCATTGATGATATACTTATTTACTTAAAGAATGACCAAGAACACGGTGAACATTTGAGAAAGGTGTTAGAAGTATTGAGGAAGGAAGAATTGTACGCTAAGTTTTCAAAGTGTGCATTTTGGTTGGAAGAAGTTCAATTCCTCGGTCACATAGTGAACAAAGAAGGTATTAAGGTGGATCCGGCAAAGATAGAAACTGTTGAAAAGTGGGAAACCCCGAAAACTACAAAACACATACGCCAGTTTTTAAGACTAGCTGGTTACTACAGAAGGTTCATCCAAGACTTTTCTAGAATAGCAAAACCCTTGACTGCATTAACGCATAAAGGGAAGAAATTTGAATGGAAGGATGAACAAGAGAAAGCGTCTCAGTTATTGAAGAAAAAGCTAACTACGACACCTGTATTGTCATTGCCTGAAGGGAATGATAATTTTGTGATTTATTGTGGTGCATCAAAGCAAGGTCTCGGTTGTGTATTAATGCAACGAATGAAGGTGATTGCTTATGCGTCTAGACAATTGAAGATTCAAGAACAAAATTATACGACGCATGATTTGGAATTAGGCGCGGTTGTTTTTGCATTAAAGACTTGGAGGCACTACTTATATGGGGTCAAAAGTATTATATATACCGACCACAAAAGTCTTCAATACATATTTAATCAGAAACAACTGAATATGAGGCAGTGTAGGTGGATTGAATTGTTGAATGATTACGACTTTGAGATTCGTTACCACCCGGGGAAGGCAAATGTGGTAGCCGACGCCTTGAGCAGGAACGACAGAGAACCCATTCGAGTAAAATCTATGAATATAATGATTCACAATAACCTTACTATTCAAATAAAGGAGGCGCAACAAGGAGTTTTAAAAGAGGGAAATTTAAAGGATGAAATACCCAAAGGATCGGAGAAGCATCATAATATTCGGGAAGACGGAACCCGGTATAGGGCTGAAAGGATTTGGGTACCAAGATTTGGAGATATGAGAGAAATGGTACTTAGAGAAGCTCATAAAACCAGATACTCAATACATCCTGGAACGGGGAAGATGTACAAGGATCTCAAGAAACATTTTTGGTGGCCGGGTATGAAAGCCGATGTTGCTAAATACATAGGAGAACGTTTGACGTGTTCTAAGGTCAAAGCTGAGCATCAGAAACCATCAGGTCTACTTCTATAAACCGAAATCCCGGAATGGAAATGGGAAAACATTACCATGGATTTCATCACTAAATTGCCAAGGACTGCAAGTGGTTTTGATACTATTTGGGTAATAGTTGATCGTCTCACCAAATCAGCACACTTCCTGCCAATAAGAGAAGATGACAAGATGGAGAAGTTAGCACGATTGTATTTGAAGGAAGTCGTCTCCAGACATGGAATACCAATCTCTATTATCTCTGATAGGGATGGTAGATTTGTTTCAAGGTTCTGGTAGATGTTGCAACAAGCATTGGGGACTCGTCTAGACATGAGTACTGCCTATCATCCACAAACTGATGGGCAGAGCGAAAGGACGATACAAACGCTTGAAGACTTGCTACGTTCTTGTGTTATTGATTTCGGAAATAGTTGGGATCAACATCTACCGTTAGCATAATTTTCCTACAACAACAGCTACCATTCAAGCATTGAGATGGCGCCGTTTGAAGCACTTTATGGTAGAAAGTGCAGGTCTCCGATTTGTTGGAGTGAAGTGGGGGATAGACAGATTACGGATCCGGAGATAATACAAGAAACTACCGAGAAGATCATCCAAATTCAACAACGGTTGAAACCCGCCCAAAGTCGACAAAAGAGCTACGCTGACATTAAAAGAAAAGATATAGAATTTGAAATTGGAGAGATGGTCATGCTTAAAGTTGCACCTTGGAAAGGCGTTGTTCGATTTGGTAAACGAGGGAAATTAAATCCAAGGTATATTGGACCATTCAAGATTATTGATCGTGTCGGACCAGTAGCTTATCGACTTGAATTACCTCAACAACTCGCGGCTGTACATAACACTTTCCACATCTCGAATTTGAAGAAATGTTTTGCTAAAGAAGATCTCACTATTCCATTAGATGAAATCCAAATCAACGAAAAACTTCAATTCATCGAAGAACCCGTCGAAATAATGGATCGTGAGGTTAAAAGACATAAGCAAAACAAGATACCAATTGTTAAGGTTCGATGGAATGCTCGTAGAGGACCCGAGTTCACCTGGGAACGAGAAGATCAGATGAAGAAGAAATACCCGCATTTATTTCCAGAAGATACGTCAACACCTCCAACTGCTTAAAATTTCGGGACGAAATTTATTTAACGGGTAGGTACTGTAGTGACCCGAACTTTTCCATGTTTATATATATATTAAATGAAATTGTTATTTACATGATTAAGTGTTTCCAACATGTTAAGCAATCAAACTTGTTAAGACTTGATTAATTGAAATAGGTTTCGTATAAACAATTGACCACCCAAGTTGACCGGTGATTCACGAACGTTAAAACTTGTAAAAACTATACGATGACATATATATGGTTATATATATAGTTAACATGATTTTATTATAAGTATGTATCTCATTAGGTATTTTAACAATGAGTTATATACATAAAAATGAGACTATTAATTTAAGAAACTCGAAAACGATATATATAACGATTATCGTTATAACAACGTCTTACTAGGTACATATGAATCATATTAAGATATTGATACACTTGGTTAATTATATTAAATGATAATTAAATATATTATTAAGTGTATTAACAATGAAATACATATGTAAAAATAAGACTACTAACTTAATGATTTCGAAACGAGAGATATATGTAACGATTATCGTTGTAACGACATTTAACTGTATATATATCATACTAAGATATATTATATATCATAATATCATGATAATATAACAATTTAACATCTCATTTGTTATAATAAACAATGGGTTAATAACATTCAAAAAGATCGTTAACCTAAAGGTTTCAAAACATCATTTACATGTAACGACTAACGATGACTTAACGACTCAGTTAAAATGTATATACATGTAGTGTTTTAATATGTATTTATACACTTTTGAAAGACTTCAATACACTTATTAAAATACTTCTACTTAACAAAAATGCTTACAATTACATCCTCGTTCAGTTTCATCAACAATTCTACTCGTATGCACCCGTATTCGTACTCGTACAATACACAGCTTTTAGATGTATGTACTATTGGTATATACACTCCAATGATCAGCTCTTAGCAGCCCATGTGAGTTACCTAACACATGTGGGAACCATCATTTGGCAACTAGCATGAAATATCTCATAAAATTACAAAAATATGAGTAATCATTCATGACTTATTTACATGAAAACAAAATTACATATCCTTTATATCTAATCCATACACTAACGACCAAAAACACCTACAAACACTTTCATTCTTCAATTTTCTTCATCTAATTGATCTCTCTCAAGTTCTATCTTCAAGTTCTAAGAGTTCTTCATAAATTCTACAAGTTCTAGTTACATAAAATCAAGAATACTTTCAAGTTTGCTAGCTCACTTCCAATCATGTAAGGTGATCATCCTGAAATGTCCCGTTCTTATTGATTAAAAACGTTCCATATTAATTGATTTCGTTGCGAGGTTTTGACCTCTATATGAGATGTTTTTCAAAGACTGCATTCATTTTAAAACAAACCATAACCTTTATTTCATCAATAAAGGTTTAAAAAGCTTTACGTAGATTATCAAATAATGATAATCTAAAATATCCTGTTTACACACGACCATTACATAATGGTTTACAATACAAATATGTTACAACAAAATAAGTTTCTTGAATGCAGTTTTTACACAATATCATACAAGCATGGACTCCAAATCTCGTCCTTATTTAAGTATGCGACAGCGGAAGCTCTTAATAATCACCTGAGAATAAACATGCTTAAAATGTCAACAAAAATGTTGGTGAGTTATAGGTTTAACCTATATATATCAAATCATAATAATACACCACAAGATTTCATATTTCAATACACATCCCATACATAGAGATAAAAATCATTCATATGGTGAACACCTGGTAACCGACATTAACAGATGCATATATAAGAATATCCCCATCATTCCGGGACACCCTTCGGATATGATATAAATTTCGAAGTACTAAAGCATCCGGTACTTTGGATGGGGTTTGTTAGGCCCAATAGATCTATCTTTAGGATTCGCGTCAATTAAGGTGTCTGTTCCCTAATTCTTAGATTACCAGACTTAATAAAAAGGGGCATATTCGATTTCGATAATTCAACCATAGAATGTAGTTTCACGTACTTGTTTCTATTTTGTAAATCATTTATAAAACCTGCATGTATTCTCATCCCAAAAATATTAGATTTTAAAAGTGGGACTATAACTCACTTTCACAGATTTTTAATTCGTCGGGAAGTAAGACTTGGCCACTGGTTGATTCACGAACCTATAACAATATATACATATATATCAAAGTATGTTCAAAATATATTTACAACACTTTTAATATATTTTGATGTTTTAAGTTTATTAAGTCAGCTGTCCTCGTTAGTAACCTACAACTAGTTGTCCACAGTTAGATGTACAGAAATAAATCGATAAATATTATCTTGAATCAATCCATGACCCAGTGTATACATATCTCAGTATTGATCACAACTCAAACTATATATATTTTGGAATCAACCTCAACCCTGTATAGCTAACTCCAACAGTCACATATAGAGTGTCTATGGTTGTTCCGAAATATATATAGATGTGTCAACATGATAGGTCGAAACATTGTATACGGGTCTATGGTATCTCAAGATTACATAATATACAATACAAGTTGATTAAGTTATGATTGGAATAGATTTGTTACCAATTTTCACGTAGCTAAAATGAGAAAAATTATCCAATCTTGTTTTACCCATAACTTCTTCATTTTAAATCCGTTTTGAGTGAATCAAATTGCTATGGTTTTATATTGAACTCTATTTTATGAATCTAAACAGAAAAATTATAGGTTTATAGTCGGAAAAATAAGTTACAAGTCATTTTTGTAAAGGTAGTCATTTCAGTCGAAAGAACGACGTCTAGATGACTTTAGAAAACATACTTCCACTTTGAGTTTAACCATAATTTTTGGATATAGTTTCATGTTCATAATAAAAATCATTTTCTCAGAATAACAACTTTTAAATCAAAGTTTATCATAGTTTTTAATTAACTAACCCAAAACAGCCCGCGGTGTTACTACGACGGCGTAAATCCGGTTTTACGGTGTTTTTCGTGTTTCCAGGTTTTAAATCATTAAGTTAGCATATCATATAGATATAGAACATGTGTTTAGTTGATTTTAAAAGTCAAGTTAGAAGGATTAACTTTTGTTTGCGAACAAGTTTAGAATTAACTAAACTATGTTCTAGTGATTACAAGTTTAAACCTTCGAATAAGATAGCTTTATATGTATGAATTGAATGATGTTATGAACATCATTACTACCTTAATTTCCTTGGATAAACCTACTTGAAAAGAGAAAAATGGATCTAGCTTCAACGGATCCTTGGATGGCTCGAAGTTCTTGAAGCAGAATCATGACACAAAAACAAGTTCAAGTAAGATCATCACTTGAAATAAGATTGTTACAGTTATAGAAATTGAACCAAAGTTTGAATATGATTATTAACTTGTATTAGAATGATAACCTACTGTAAGAAACAAAGATTTCTTGAGGTTGGATGATCACCTTACAAGATTGGAAGTGAGCTAGCAAACTTGAAAGTATTCTTGATTTTATGTAACTAGAACTTGTAGAATATATGAAGAACACTTAGAACTTGAAGATAGAACTTAAGAGAGATCAATTAGATGAATAAAATTGAAGAATGAAAGTGTTTGTAGGTGTTTTTGGTCGTTGGTGTATGGATTAGATATAAAGGATATGTAATTTTGTTTTCATGTAAATAAGTCATGAATGATTACTCATATTTTTGTAATTTTATGAGATATTTCATGCTAGTTGCCAAATGATGGTTCCCACATGTGTTAGGTGACTCACATGGGCTGCTAAGAGCTGACCATTGGAGTGTATATACCAATAGTACATACATCTAAAAGCTGTGTATTGTACGAGTACGAATACGGGTGCATACGAGTAGAATTGTTGATGAAACTGAACGAGGATGTAATTGTAAGCATTTTTTTAAGTAGAAGTATTTTGATAAGTGTATTGAAGTCTTTCAAAAGTGTATAAATACATATTAAAACACTACATGTATATACATTTTAACTGAGTCGTTAAGTCATTGTTAGTCGTTACATGTAAGTGTTGTTTTGAAACCTTTAGGTTAACGATCTTGTTAAATGTTGTTAACCCAATGTTTATAATATCAAATGGGATTTTAAATTATTATATTATCATGATATTATCATGTATGAATATCTCTTAATATGATATATATATATACATTAAATGTCTTTACAACGATAATCGTTACATATATGTCTCGTTTAAAAATCATTAAGTTAGTAGTCTTATTTTTACATATGTAGTTCATTGTTAATATACTTAATGATATATTTACTTATCATAGTATCATGTTAACTATATATATATATCCATATATATGTCATCATATAGTTTTTCAAGTTTTAACGTTCGTGAATCACCGGTCAACTTGGGTGGTCAATTGTCTATATGAAACATATTTCAATTAATCAAGTCTTAACAAGTTTGATTGCTTAACATGTTGGAAACATTTAATCATGTAAATATCAATCTCAATTAATATATATAAACATGGAAAAATTCGGGTCACTACAGTACCTAGCCGTTAAATAAATTTCGTCCCGAAATTTTAAGCTGTTGAAGGTGTTGACGAATCTTCTGGAAATAGATGCGGGCATTTCTTCTTCATCTGATCTTCATGCTCCCAGGTGAAATCGAGTCCTCTACGAGCATTCCATCGAACCTTAACAATTGGTATCTTGTTTTGCTTAAGTCTTTTAACCTCACGATCCATTATTTCGACGGGTTCTTCGATGAATTGAAGTTTTTCGTTGATTTGGATTTCATCTAACGGAATAGTGAGATCTTCTTTAGCAAAACATTTCTTCAAATTCGAGACATGGAAAGTGTTATGTACAGCCGCGAGTTGTTGAGGTAACTCAAGTCGGTAAGCTACTGGTCCGACACGATCAATAATCTTGAATGGTCCAATATACCTTGGATTTAATTTCCCTCGTTTACCAAATCGAACAACGCCTTTCCAAGGTCCAACTTTAAGCATGACCATCTCTCCAATTTCAAATTCTATATCTTTTCTTTTAATGTCAGCGTAGCTCTTTTGTCGACTTTGGGCGGTTTTCAACCGTTGTTGAATTTGGATGATCTTCTCGGTAGTTTCTTGTTTAATCTCCAGACCCGTAATCTGTCTATCCCCCACTTCACTCCAACAAATCGGAGACCTGCACTTTCTACCATAAAGTACTTCGAATGGCGCCATCTCAATGCTTGAATGGTAGCTGTTGTTGTAGGAAAATTCTGCTAACGGTAGATGTCGATCCCAACTGTTTCCAAAATCAATAACACATGCTTGTAGCATGTCTTCAAGCGTTTGTATCGTCCTTTCGCTCTGCCCATCAGTTTGTGGATGATAGGCAGTACTCATGTCTAGACGAGTTCCTAATGCTTGCTGTAATGTTTGTCAGAATCTTGAAATAAATCTGCCATCCCTATTAGAGATAATAGAGATTGGTATTCCATGTCTGGAGACGACTTCCTTCAAATACAGTCGTGCTAACTTCTCCATCTTGTTATCTTCTCTTATTGGCAGGAAGTGTGCTGATTTGGTGAGACGATCAACTATTACCCAAATAGTATCAAAACCACTTGCAGTCCTTGGCAATTTAGTGATGAAATCCATGGTAATGTTTTCCCATTTCCATTCCGGGATTTCGGGTTGTTGAAGTAGACCTGATGGTTTCTGATGCTCAGCTTTGACCTTAGAACACGTCAAACATTCTCCTACGTATTTAGCAACATCGGCTTTCATACCCAGCCACCAAAAATGTTTCTTGAGATCATTGTACATCTTCCCCGTTCCAGGATGTATTGAGTATCTGGTTTTATGAGCTTCTCTAAGTACCATTTCTCTCATATCTCCAAATTTTGGTACCCAAATCCTTTCAGCCCTATACCGGGTTCCGTCTTCCTGAATATTAAGATGCTTCTCCGATCCTTTGGGTATTTCATCCTTTAAATTTCACTCTTTTAAAACTCCTTGTTGCGCCTCCTTTATTTGAGTAGTAAGGTTATTATGAATCATTATATTCATAGATTTTACTCGAATGGGTTCTCTGTCCTTCCTGCTCAAGGCATCGGCTACCACATTTGCCTTCCCCAGGTGGTAACGAATCTCAAAGTCATAATCATTCAATAATTCAATCCACCTACGCTACCTCATATTCAGTTGTTTCTGATTAAATATGTGTTGAAGACTTTTGTGGTCGGTATATATTATACTTTTGACCCCATATAAGTAGTGCCTCCAAGTCTTTAATGCAAAAACAACCGCGCCTAATTCCAAATCATGCGTCATATAATTTTGTTCGTGAATCTTCAATTGTCTAGACGTATAAGCAATCACCTTCGTTCGTTGCATTAATACACAACCGAGACCTTGCTTTGATGCGTCACAATAAATCACAAAATCATCATTCCCTTCAGGCAATGACAATATAGGTGCCGTAGTTAGCTTTTTCTTCAATAACTGAAACGCTTTCTCTTGTTCATCATTCCATTCAAATTTCTTCCCTTTATGCGTTAATGCAGTCAAGGGTTTTGCTATTCTGGAAAAGTCTTGGATGAACCTTCTGTAGTAACCAGCTAGTCCTAAAAACTGGCGTATGTGTTTCGGAGTTTTCGGGGTTTCCCACTTTTCAACAGTTTCTATCTTTGCCGGATCCACCTTAATACCTTTTTTGTTCACTATTTGACCGAGGAATTGAACTTCTTCCAACCAAAATGCACACTTTGAAAACTTAGCGTACAATTCTTCCTTCCTCAATACTTCTAACACCTTTCTCAAATGTTCACCGTGTTCTTGGTCATTCTTTGAGTAAATAAGTATGTCATCAATGAAAACAATGACAAACTTGTCAAGGTATGGTCCACACACTCGGTTCATAAGGTCCATGAACACAGCTGGTGCATTAGTTAAACCAAACGGCATGACCATAAACTCGTAATAACCGTAACATGTTTTGAAAGCAGTCTTTGGAATATCATCTTCTTTCACCCGCATTTGATGATACCCAGAACGTAAGCCAATCTTTGAATAAACAGACGAGCCTTGTAGTTGATCAAATAAGTCGTCGATTCTCGGTAGTGGGTAGCGGTTCTTGATGGTAAGTTTGTTCAACTCTAGGTAGTCGATACACAACCTGAATGTACCATCTTTCTTCTTGACAAACAAAACAGAAGCTCCCCAAGGTGATGTGCTTGGTCGAATGAAACCACGCTCTAAAAGTTCTTGTAATTGGCTTTGCAGTTCTTTCATCTCGCTGGGTGCGAGTCTGTAAGGAGCACGAGCTATTGGTGCAGCTCCTGGTACAAGATCTATTTGAAATTCAACGGATCGATGTGGGGGTAATCCCGGTAATTCTTTCGAAAATACATCGGGAAATTCTTTTGCAATGGGTACATCATTGATGCTCTTTTCTTCAGTTTGTTCTTTCTCGACGTGTGCTAGAACAGCATAGAAACCTTTTCTTATAAGTTTTTGTGCCTTCAAATTATTAATAAGATGTAGCTTCGTGTTGCCCTTTTCTCCGTACACCATTAAGGGTTTTCCTTTTTCTCGTATAATGCGAATTGCATTTTTGTAACAAACAATCTCTGCTTTCACTTCTTTCAACCAGTCCATACCGATTACCAAATCAAAACTCCCTAACTCTACTGGTATCAAATCAATCTTAAATGTTTCGCTAACCAGTTTAATTTCTCGATTCCGACATATATTATCTACTGAAATTAATTTACCATTTGCTAATTCGAGTAAAAATTTACTATCCAAAGGCGTCAATGGACAACTTAATTTAGCACAAAAATCTCTACTCATATAGCTTCTATCCGCACCCGAATCAAATAAAACGTAAGCAGATTTATTGTCAATGAGAAACGTACCCGTAACAAGCTCCGGGTCTTCCTGTGCCTCTGCCGCATTAATATTGAAAACTCTTCCGCGGCCTTGTCCATTCGTTTCTCCTGGTTCGGGCAATTTCTAATAATGTGGCCCGGTTTTCCACATTTATAACAAACTACATTGGCATAACTTGCTCCGACACTACTTGCTCCGCCATTACTCGTTCCGACACCATTTGTTCCTTTCGTTCTATTAACCCCTGGTCCGTAGACCTCACACTTTGCCGCGCTCTGACCATTTCTTTTACACTTGTTGCAAAATTTGGTGCAGAACCCCGAGTGATACTTTTCACACCTTTGGCATAGCTGCTTCTGATTGTTGTTGTTGTTGCGGTTATTATTGTTGTTGGGATGATTGTTGTAGTTGCTGTTGTTATTGTTGTTGTTGTTGTTGTTGTTGTTGTTGTTGTTGGGCCGTTTGTTGTAGTTGCGATTGATGTTGCGATTGTTGGGATAATTGTTGCAATTATTGTTGTAATTGCTGTTGTTGTTGTATTGGTGATTCTTATCACCGTTTTCCTCCCACTTTCTTTTGACTTGCTTCACATTGGCCTTTTCAGCAGTCTGTTCTTTAATTCTTTCTTCAATCTGGTTTACTAGTTTGTGCGCCATTATACATTCCTGTTGTATGGAGGCGGGCTCGTGTGAACTTATATCTTCTTGGATTCTTTCCGGTAATCCTTTCACAAACGCGTCGATCTTCTCTTCCTCATCTTCGAATGCTCCCGGACACAATAGGCACAATTCTGTGAATCGTCTTTCGTACGTGGTAATATCAAATCCTTGGGTTCGTAACCCTCTAAGTTCTGTCTTGAGCTTATTGACCTCGGTTCTGGGACGGTACTTCTCGTTCATCAAGTGCTTGAATGCTGACCATAGTAGTGCGTACGCATCGTCTTGTCCCACTTGCTCTAGATAGGTATTCCACCATGTTAACACAGAACCTGTGAAGGTATGCGTAGCGTACTTCACTTTGTCCTCTTCAGTACACTTACTTATGGCAAACACCGATTCGACCTTCTCGGTCCACCGTTTCAATCCGATCGGTCCTTCGGTTCCATCAAATTCCAAAGGTTTGCAGGCAGTGAATTCTTTGTAGGTGCATCCTACACGATTTCCTGTACTGCTAGATCTAAGGTTATTGTTGGTATGTAGCGCAGCCTGTACTGCGGCTATGTTTGAAGCTAGAAAAGTACGGAATTCCTCTTCATTCGTATTCACGGTGTGTCGAGTAGTCGGTGCCATTTCCTTCAAAATAGTCAAATGGAACAAGTTAATCATATAGAACATTAAGAGTAGTTAATAGTATTTCGTAGCATAATAACTCATTTATAAAAGCTTTTTCTTCATATTAGCGTTTTATAAGTTTAAATTCGGGTAGTACCTACCCGTTAAGTTCATACTTAGTAGCTAATATACAATTCAACTACTACAATTCTATATGAAAAACTGATTATAATAATATTTCGCGTTCAAACTTTTACACAATATTTTTACAAGCTTACAATACCGCTTATTTTACATACTAGCATGAAATATAGCACACAATAAATTTGATACAAGATGGTTGTGAAGATAATTCTAGCTAGTACACAAGTCGTTCAGCAAAGGTAATAAAGACACGTAATTCATACGTCCAGAAACAAGTCATGCATTCTGGTTTTACTAGGATTACTTCCCATCCTTGGTCTTGTGGAACATAACCGTTATGGCCGTTGATAAGACAGCGTGTTGTAACGTCGTCAAAGGGACGAGGGTTACGTAATGTCCAACAGTCCCGTAACAATCTAAAAACCTCATTTCTTACCCCAATTACCGACTCCGTCACTTGTGGGAACGTTTTGTTTAATAGTTGTAGCCCGATGTTCTTGTTCTCACTTTGGTGAGAAGCGAACATTACTAATCCGTAAGCATAACATGCTTCTTTATGTTGCATGTTAGCCGCTTTTTCTAAATCACGAAGTCCAATATTCGGATATATTGAGTCAAAATAATTTCTTAACCCATTGCGTAAAATAGCATTTAGGTTCCCCGCAATATATGCGTCAAAGTAAACACATCGTAACTTATGGATTTTCCAATGTGATATCCCCCATCTTTCGAACGAAAGCCTTTTATAAACCAAGGCATTCTTGGAACGTTCTTCGAATGTCTTACAAACTGATCTCGCCTTAAATAGTTGTGTCGAAGAATTCTAACCGACTCTAGACAAGATTTCATCAATCATGTCTCCGGGTAGGTCTCTTAAAATATTGGGTTGTCTATCCATTTTGTGTTTTTATACTGTAAAATAGACAAGAGTTAGATTCATAAAAAAAAATACTTATTAATACAAGCAATTTTTACATATATCATAAAGCATAAGCACACTATATTACATATATTACACCACACGAATTCAACTATCTTATTCCGACTCGCTTGTTTCTTCTTCTTCGGTTTTGGTTCGTTTTGCCAAGTTTCTAGGGATATATGATGTTCCCCTAATACGAGCCGTCGTTTTCCACATTGGTTTAGAAAAACCCGGTGGTTTAGAGGTTCCCGGGTCATTGTTACAACTTAAGGACTTCGAGGGTTGACGATACATATAAAGTTCATCGGGGTTGGAATTAGATTTCTCTATTTTTATGCCCTTTCCCTTATTATTTTCTTTTGCCTTTTTAAATTCAGTTGGGGTAATTTCTATAACATCATCGGAATTCTCGTCAGAATCCGATTCATCGGAGAATTGGTAATCCTCCCAATATTTTGCTTCCTTGGCGGAAACACCATTGACCATAATTAACCTTGGTCGGTTGGTTGAGGATTTTCTTTTACTTAACCGTTTTATTATTTCCCCCACCGGTTCTATTTCTTCATCTGGTTCCGATTCTTCTTCCGGTTCCGATTCTTCTTCCGGTTTCGATTCTTCTTCCGGTTCCGACTCTTCTTCCGGTTCCTCTTCGGGAACTTGTGAATCAGTCCACGAATCATTCCAATATACATTTGACTCTTCATTATTATTAGGTGAGTCAATGGGACTTGTTCTAGAGGTAGACATCTATCACATAATATCAAACGCGTTAAGAGATTAATATATCACATAATATATATAGTTTTCAACAAAATTTGTTAAGCAATCATTTTTCAAGTAAACACGGTCGAAGTCCAGACTCACTAATGCATCCTAACAAACTCGATAAGACACACTAATGCAAAATTCTGGTTCTCTAAGACCAACGCTCGGATACCAACTGAAATGTCCCGTTCTTATTGATTAAAAACGTTCCATATTAATTGATTTCGTTGTGAGGTTTTGACCTCTATATGAGACGTTTTTCAAAGACTGCATTCATTTTAAAACAAACCATAACCTTTATTTCATCAATAAAGGTTTAAAAAGCTTTACGTAGATTATCAAATAATGATAATCTAAAATATCCTGTTTACACACGACCATTACATAATGGTTTATAATACAAATATGTTACAACAAAATAAGTTTCTTGAATACAGTTTTTACACAATATCATACAAGCATGGACTCCAAATCTCGTCCTTATTTAAGTATGTGACAGCGGAAGCTCTTAATAATCACCTGAGAATAAACATGCTTAAAATGTCAACTAAAATGTTGGTGAGTTATAGGTTTAACCTATATATATCAAATCATAATAATAGACCACAAGATTTCATATTTCAATACACATCCCATACATAGAGATAAAAATCATTCATATGGTGAACACCTGGTAACCGACATTAACAAGATGCATATATAAGAATATCCCCATCATTCCGGGACACCCTTCGGATATGATATAAATTTCGAAGTACTAAAGCATCCGGTACTTTGGATGGGGTTTGTTAGGCCCAATAGATCTATCTTTAGGATTCGCGTCAATTAGGGTGTATGTTCCCTAATTCTTAGATTACCAGACTTAATAAAAAGGGGCATATTCGATTTCAATAATTCAACCATAGAATGTAGTTTCACGTACTTGTGTCTATTTTGTAAATCATTTATAAAACCTGCATGTATTCTCATCCCAAAAATATTAGATTTTAAAAGTGGGACTATAACTCACTTTCACAGATTTTTACTACGTCGGGAAGTAAGACTTGGCCACTGGTTGATTCACGAACCTATAACAATATATACATATATATCAAAGTATGTTCAAAATATATTTACAACACTTTTAATATATTTTGATGTTTTAAGTTTATTAAGTCAGCTGTCCTCGTTAGTAACCTACAACTAGTTGTCCACAGTTAGATGTACAGAAATAAATCGATAAATATTATCTTGAATCAATCCACGACCCAGTGTATACGTATCTCAGTATTGATCACAACTCAAACTATATATATTTTGGAATCAACCTCAACCCTGTATAGCTAACTCCAACATTCACATATAGAGTGTCTATGGTTGTTCCGAAATATATATAGATGTGTCGACATGATAGGTCGAAACATTGTATACGTGTCTATGGTATCTCAAGATTACATAATATACAATACAAGTTGATTAAGTTATGGTTGGAATAGATTTGTTACCAATTTTCACGTAGCTAAAATGAGAAAAATTATCCAATCTTGTTTTACCCATAACTTCTTCATTTTAAATCCGTTTTGAGTGAATCAAATTGCTATGGTTTCATATTGAACTCTATTTTATGATTCTAAACAGAAAAATTATAGGTTTGTAGTCAGAAAAATAAGTTACAAGTCGTTTTTGTAAAGGTAGTCATTTCAGTCGAAAGAACGACGTCTAGATGATCATTTTAGAAAACATACTTCCACTTTGAGTTTAACCATAATTTTTGGATATAGTTTCATGTTCATAATAAAAATCATTTTCTCAGAATAACAACTTTTAAATCAAAGTTTATCATAGTTTTTAATTAACTAACCCAAAACAGCCCGCGGTGTTACTACGACGGCGTAAATTCGGTTTTACGGTGTTTTTCGTGTTTCCAGGTTTTAAATCATTAAGTTAGCATATCATATAGATATAGAAAATGTGTTTAGTTGATTTTAAAAGTCAAGTTAGAAGGATTAACTTTTGTTTGCGAACAAGTTTAGAATTAACTAAACTATGTTCTAGTGATTACAAGTTTAAACGTTCGAATAAGATAGCTTTATATGTAAGAATCGAATGATGTTATGAACATCATTACTACCTTAATTTCCTTGGATAAACCTACTGGAAAAGAGAAAAATGGATCTAGCTTCAACGGATCCTTGGATGGCTCGAAGTTCTTGAAGCAGAATCATGACACGAAAACAAGTTCAAGTAAGATCATCACTTGAAATAAGATTGTTATAGTTATAGAAATTGAACCAAAGTTTGAATATGATTATTACCCTGTATTAGAATGATAACCTACTGTAAGAAACAAAGATTTCTTGAGGTTGGATGATCACCTTACAAGATTGGAAGTGAGCTAGCAAACTTGAAAGTATTCTTGATTTTATGTAACTAGAACTTGTAGAATATATGAAGAACACTTAGAACTTGAGAGAGATCAATTAGATGAAGAAAATTGAAGAATGAAAGTGTTTGTAGGTGTTTTTGGTCGTTGGTGTATGGATTAGATATAAAGGATATGTAATTTTGTTTTCATGTAAATAAGTCATGAATGATTACTCATATTTTTGTAATTTTATGAGATATTTCATGCTAGTTTCCAAATGATGGTTCCCATATGTGTTAGGTGACTCACATGGGCTGCTAAGAGCTGATCATTGGAGTGTATATACCAATAGTACATACATCTAAAAGCTGTGTATTGTACGAGTACGAATACGGGTGCATACGAGTAGAATTGTTGATGAAACTGAACGAGGATGTAATTGTAAGCATTTTTGTTAAGTAGAAGTATTTTGATAAGTGTATTGAAGTCTTTCAAAAGTGTATAAATACATATTAAAACACTACATGTATATACATTTTAACTGAGTCGTTAAGTCATTGTTAGTCGTTACATGTAAGTGTTGTTTTGAAACCTTTAGGTTAACGATCTTGTTAAATGTTGTTAACCCAATGTTTATAATATCAAATGAGATTTTAAATTATTATATTATCATGATATTATCATGTATGAATATCTCTTAATATGATATATATATATACATTAAATGTCTTTACAACGATAATCGTTACATATATGTCTCGTTTAAAAATCATTAAGTTAGTAGTCTTATTTTTACATATGCAGTTCATTGTTAATATACTTAATGATATGTTTACTTATCATAGTATCATGTTAACTATATATATATATCCATATATATGTCATCATATAGTTTTTACAAGTTTTAACGTTCGTGAATCACCGGTCAACTTGGGTGGTCAATTGTCTATATGAAACATATTTCAATTAATCAAGTCTTAACAAGTTTGATTGCTTAACATGTTGGAAACATTTAATCATGTAAATATCAATCTCAATTAATATATATAAACATGGAAAAATTCGGGTCACTACACATCCAACCTTAAGAAATCTTTGTTTCTTACAGTAGGTTATCATTCTAATACAAGGTAATAATCATATTCAAACTTTGGTTCATTTTCTATAACTATAATAATCTTATTTCAAGTGATGATCTTACTTGAACTTGTTTTCGTGTCATGATTCTGCTTCAAGAACTTCGAGCCATCCAAGGATCCGTTGAAGCTAGATCCATTTTTTCTCTTTTCCAGTAGGTGTATCCAAGGAACTTAAGGTAGTAATGATGTTCATAATATCATTCGATTCATACATATAAAGCTATCTTATTCGAAGGTTTAAACTTGTAATCACTAGAACATAGTTTAGTTAATTCTAAACTTGTTCGCAAACAAAAGTTAATCCTTCTAATTTGACTTTTAAAATCAACTAAACACATGTTCTATATCTATATGATATGCTAACTTAATGATTTAAAACCTGGAAACACGAAAAACACCGTAAAACCGGATTTACGCCGTCGTAGTAACACCGCGGGCTGTTTTGGGTTAGTTAGTTAAAAACTATGATAAACTTTGATTTAAAAGTTGTTATTCTGAGAAAATGATTTTTATTATGAACATGAAACTATATCCAAAAATTATGGTTAAACTCAAAGTGGAAGTATGTTTTCTAAAATGGTCATCCAGACGTCGTTCTTTCGACTAAAATGACTACCTTTACAAAAACGACTTGTAACTTATTTTTCTGACTATAAACCTATACTTTTTATGTTTAGATTCATAAAATAGAGTTCAATATGAAACCATAGCAATTTGATTCACTCAAAACGGATTTAAAATGAAGAAGTTATGGGTAAAACAAGATTGGATAATTTTTCTCATTTTAGCTACGTGAAAATTGGTAACAAATCTATTCCAACCATAACTTAATCAACTTGAATTGTATATTATGTAATATTGAGATACCATAGACACGTATACAATGTTTCGACCTATCATGTCAACACATCTATATATATTTCGGAACAACCATAGACACTTTATATGTGAATGTTAGAGTTAGCTATACAGGGTTGAGGTTGATTCCAAAATATATATAGTTTGAGTTGTGATCAATACTGAGATACGTATACACTAGGTCGTGGATTGATTCAAGATAATATTTATCAATTTATTTCTGTACATCTAACTGTGGACAACTAGTTGTAGGTTACTAACGAGGACAGCTGACTTAATAAACTTAAAACATCAAAATATATTAAAAGTGTTGTAAATATATTTTGAACATACTTTGATATATATGTATATATTGTTATAGGTTCGTGAATCAACCAGTGGCCAAGTCTTACTTCCCGACGAAGTAAAAATCTGTGAAAGTGAGTTATAGTCCCACTTTTAAAATCTAATATTTTTGGGATGAGAATACATGCAGGTTTTATAAATGATTTACAAAATAGACACAAGTACGTGAAACTACATTCTATGGTTGAATTATCGAAATCGAATATGCCCCTTTTTATTAAGTCTGGTAATCTAAGAATTAGGGAACAGACACCCTAATTGACGCGAATCCTAAAGATAGATCTATTGGGCCTAACAAACCCCATCCAAAGTACCGGATGCTTTAGTACTTCGAAATTTATATCATATCCGAAGGGTGTCCCGGAATGATGGGGATATTCTTATATATGCATCTTGTTAATGTCGGTTACCAGGTGTTCATCATATGAATGATTTTTATCTCTATGTATGGGATGTGTATTGAAATATGAAATCTTGTGGCCTATTGTTACGATTTGATATATATAGGTTAAACCTATAACTCACCAACATTTTTGTTGACGTTTAAAGCATGTTTATTCTCAGGTGAATACTAAGAGCTTCCGCTGTTGCATACTAAAATAAGGACAAGATTTGGAGTCCATGCTTGTATGATATTGTGTAAAAACTGCATTCAAGAAACTGATTTCGATGTAACATATTTATATTGTAAACCATTATGTAATGGTCGTGTGTAAACAGGATATTTTAGATTATCATTATTTGATAATCTACGTAAAACTTTTTAAACCTTTATTTATGAAATAAAGGTTATGGTTTGTTTTAAAAATGAATGCAGTCTTTGAAAAACGTCTCATATAGAGGTCAAAACCTTGCAACGAAATCAATTAATATGGAACGTTTTTAATCAATAAGAACGGGACATTTCACTTATTCCAAATAATATATATAGATGTGTCGATATGATATGTCAAAACATTGTATACGTGTCCTGATATTTAAATGCGTAATTAACAGTATTTAAATGACGACAAATAAAGTGCATAAAATAAATAACAAAAATTAAATGACGATAAATAAAATTGCGAGAATTAAATTGCGATAAAATAAATTGCAATAATTAAAATGTAATAAGGAATTAGCAGTTAGCAAGAAACAGTTAGCTAGGATTTTGTTAGCGTGGATTCTTAACAAAATTTCTCATAGTTAATTTGTTTGTTTCTAACAACTTTTATTTTGTCCAATGTTTTCTTCATTATGCCACTTGTTGGATTCTGATAGGTCAAAATCAAAATATGAAATTGAATGAAAATGGTTATTCTGTGGGGAACGGATACGTAAATATGTGGATTTGAGCAGTATTATTGATGACTGTTGAATCTGAATTGAAGAATGTACAGTGTAACTTATTAATGTGAAAACTAAATATTCCTAGGGTATTACCTACCCGTTAAAATATTTTCACCATTAATAGTTTGTACAAAAGAATTTTTAATTACAATCTTTATGAAAACATATATACATATATATTTTCTTCAGATGTAATCATGGATTTAATGAGTCAATATGATATTAAACTCATTTGATTTACGGTTAGAACTTGAGTACATAATCTCTAAAACATTAGAGGTTACATAACCATCATGTCAAACGAAGATAAATGATGTAGAACGATATGTAGAACGAAGATTATACTTGGGGTACAGAATGAGATGTTGAGGCATGTGATGTTGAAACTTGGGTTGTTGGTGGTACTGTTGGTGCCGGTGATATTGCTGAAGCTGGTAAGTTTTGCACCATGTTTTCTAAATTGATTACTCGAGCGCGAAGCTCGTGACTTCTTCGATTACTTAGGGATGATTGTCAGTCGGAACAAGCGGGTGAATAAGGTTTAGAATTTGGGATATCATATAATTGTTGTGAAATATCCTGGAAATGAGGGTGAATATGGTGTTTCGGACAGGTTCACCGGTAAGTGCTTCCGGTTCTTCACCAAGAGGTGAATTCGGTTGGTGGAAAGGATCGTCCTCTTCTCGTCTCCATTGATTAAGTCGATTACGAAACCATCCCCAATTCATCCAGAATTGATGACGGCTGATTGGTTGATTCATTCCGGTGACGCTGCTTTCGGAGCTTGAGTGAAACTCCATATCAGAATCAGAGCAACTTGAACTAGTGGCGCATTCCATTTCGTACGAGTGAATAAAGGATTTTTTTTCGATATGAAATGATTTCCGGCTATCGGATGGTATTCTAATTACATAGAATAGCTATATATATAGAATAAAAGATTTCGTAGATTACGGAGGAATTTACAGAATATGTCAGGCAAGATTTACAGTAACAGATACGCTAAGATATGAATTAGCAGATACGCTAAGATATGAATTTTTGTCTATACACTATTCATGCAATCAATGTAGTAAGATGTGTCTAGACTAAGAATGATAAGCAGGTAGTTTTTGACACAAAATGATAAGCAAAACTTTTGACATGCAGACAGGGTCGACGTCCAGACTCACTAATGCATCTAAACAACTATCAGTTAGACACACTAATGCAAGACCTGATTCGCTAAGACCACCGCTCTGATACCAACTGAAAGGACCCGTTCATATACATTATAAATGATTCACAATATTTGATTACATCGCGAGGTATTTGACCTCTATATGATACATTTTACAAATATTGCATTCGTTTTTAAAAGACAAACTTTCTTTACATCGAAAGTTGACGGCATGCATACCATTTCATAATACATCCAACTATAATTTACTTAATTATAATCTTGATGAACTTAACGACTCGAATGCAACGTCATTCGAAATATGCCATGAATGACTCCAAGCAATATCCTTAAAATGAGTTAATGCACACCGGAAGATTTCCTTAATACCTGAGAATAAACATGCTTTAAAGTGTCAACCAAAAGGTTGGTGAGTTCATTAGTTTATTATAATCATTCATTTCCATCATTTTAATAGACCACAAGATTTCATATATTGTCACGCATAACTCGCGAATTAAAATTCATTCATATGGTGAACACCTGGTAACCGACCTTAATAGGATGCATATAGAATATCCCCATCATTCCGAGACTCACATCGGACATGATAAATGGAAGTGATAAAGCAGTTCAAATTCTGTGACTTAGGCTTGTTAGTGCCCATAGATCTATCTTTAGGATTCGCGTCAATTGGTGGCGATTATAAAAAACACCAATTCTTAGGCTACCAAGTTAAAAAGGTGCATATTCGGTTTGATAATCCAACCATAGAATGTAGTTTCGATCACTTGTGTCTATTTCGTAAAGCATTTATAAAAGCAGCGCATGTATTCTCAGTCCCAAAAATATATATTGCAAAAGCATTTAAAAAGGGAGCAAATGAAACTCACAATACGATATTTTGTAGCAAAAATATGCATACAACGAAACTGAACAATGCAGGGTTGGCCACGGATTCACGAACTTATATCATTTATATATATTAAAACATATAATTAACATGTAATAATAATCAAACCATTTTATATATATTATTTATTTAATTTAGTAATATATTTGTTATTTTAAAGGTTATATATATATATATATATATATATATATATATATATATATATATATATATATATATATATATATATATATTGTAAATCAATCATTTGTTATATAAAAATAATACTAATTATGATAAAAAGTCATGATAATTCTGATAATAATAATGTTAATAAAAATGAAAATACTTTTAATATTAATAATAATGATAATACTAATAAAAAATGTTATATGTTAATAATAATAATAATAATAATAATAATAATAATAATAATAATAATAATAATAATAATAATAATAATAATAATAATAATAATAATAATATTATTTGTGATAATAATAATGTTAATGATATTAATAATAATAATAATACTTTTACTAATAATAATACTAATAATGATAATAGAAATAATTATAAAATATAACCTTTGAAGAAACAAGCATTTAAAAAGAAACGCCACTGCCCGGACTCGAACTCGTGATTTTCCGCTCAACGACCAAACGCCTAACCACTCCTCTAAGGTTGTTTTTCTGATTTAAACACAATTTATTTATTTATAACCCTTTTTGTTTAGTTTCCATTTGGCCCAACTAGGAATCCTTTTAAAATAAGAATGGCCCAATTGTATAAATTGATCTCGGCCCAACAATCAAACAAGTCTATATTCACACCCTTATAATATCACGGCCCAAGACAGCTTCTTTTAGTAAAAAGAAATTTGTTTGTAGTCGCCTGGATTTGAACCCAAGACCTCTCGATAATCACAAACACTCCTAACCATCGAGCTGCGAGTTACTTTTATGTTTAATTTACAACCGAAATTTCTTTAACCCATAATTATGTTTTCTTCTTCTTCATTCATCTTCATCATTTATCATTAACATCATCATCGATTATCATAAGACAGAAACGTGAATCATCATAATCATCTTCAATTTCACGAGTCATTATCATAAACTCGTGTTCCTGTATCATCATTAACTATATCCTAATTCGTTAATCATTTAACCTCACCAACATCCTAATCCTAACCGTGATCATCATAACCACATCATCCTATCATTATCAATATGCCTTCATCATCATAGTATCATATCATCACCCTTCCTTCTATGTATTTTGTAAAAAAAAAACGTTGTTGTAGAAACAACTGGTAACGAGTGAGTCCCAACCTCATCGGCTAAAAAGAAAATGACCCTAAGGCTCAACAGAAAATCAACATGGCCCAAAAAGGAAAACGTATGATTCGGCCCAAGTAACAATAGAAGGGCAGCCCAATCAACAAAACACAACTCGATGCATAGCCTAACACTAGAATCAGAATTAGAAACAGAAAAAGAAAACAAACGGTGGCCAACAATTTCAGCCCCATGAACCGACATAATTCTAACATACTCATTCTTATCTATGTTCCACGTATAAGAACCATTCACAAAATCAATAATAAGATTATAGGCTGTGACATTGAATGGTTAAACGAGAATTCAAAAGTGGGTTGCTTGTTTTTAAGGTGTCGGCCATCAACAACAAAAAGGAACATTGGATCCCATTATATATATCATACTTTAACCCTATCAGGTAACTCTCATCACTTATTTTACCATCCTTATTGTTTGAAAATAGAAACAACAAGTTTAGCACATAATTCGAACAGCAGAAACTAAAACAAATGGGTTTCAAAGACGAGTTGCAGCATTCGAAGTTAAACAACAGAAGTAGATAAGAAAATAATAACGAAGGTGGTATTAGGTGGTTTGGTGGCGTGTAGTGGTGTGGATGTTTTACAACTAACCAAAAAACACAGAAGTAGCAGTAGCAAATGAAGGCATGTCGATGGTGGAGCTGTGGTGGAATAGTGTTAAGAAGTGGTGGGTTTCATGGCTGCACAACAAGATAAAGTGGTGGTGCGTTTGGGTCATCTTTCAAGAAAAAACAGTGATGATTGTGAAGATTTAATGAGAAAGGTGGTGGTGGATTCAAGGGTGACCGAAGGTTTCAAGGTTGGTTGATGATGAAGGTGTCGAGATCATGGTGGTTATCTCGTGGAGAAAATAGTAGCAATAAGAGTGGTGATTAAGTATTATCTGTGTGTACGCAGAGACTTGAGATGATCGATTGGGTTTTGTAGAGTTGCCGAGTGTCGGCAAAGAATCCCATACAAACAGAAAAGATAAAAACTGATGTCGACACAAATTATTCGCTTGGTACAGAAATATATAAAACAAAATAAAAGAAAGAATTGATGGCTAACTGAATTTGGCTGTTAATGTGATTACAAAGTCGTGATTTGTACTGGCAGCAATTAGAAACAGAAAACGAATCTACCACAGTTTGATTAAGATTGAAAACTGATTACATGATTTATCTATATTTATTTATGTATGAACCGTATTTATAAATATATTTGTATATGTATTTATATTTATATTGTATCCGTATATATATCACATATATATCTTTATATATTTACATACTAAATTTTTTAATATTACATAATAATATAAATCTATTAATAAATTTAAGAATGTTATTAATTTTAATAATAATACTAATACTAATAATAATAATAATATTAATAATAATAATAATTTTTATCAAAATTATACTAATAGTAATGATAAGAATAAGATTAATTATAAAATGATAATAATAATATTATTGATGATACTATTAATTACAATAATATTAGTAATAATATAAAAATTTATTTATATATATTTTCATATTAATATTACTAATATAAATTTTAATATTGAAGGTAATAATAATATTACTACAACAAATATAATTTATAATTAAACTTATTATATCAAATATTAATATTACCTATTAACAACTATGTAAAATTAATATTCAAATATGGAATATATATATATATATATATATATATATATATATATATATATATATATATATATATATATATATATATATATATATATATATATATATATATATATATATATATATATATATATATATATATATATATATATATATATATATTTACACACAATTGTTCTTGAATCGTCGGGCATAGTCAAATATTAACTGAATCCATGTAAACAATTCAAAAATTTTAAGACTCGGTTTAACAGACTTTGCTTATCGTGTCGAAATCATAATAAGATAAAGTTTAAATTTGGTCGGAAATTTCTGGGTCGTCAAAAGCTACTGATTCTATCTGTTCCATTATCTTTAAAATTGTCCTTCTTAATGATTCATCTTCCGAAAATTCTTCTTTCATTTCGAAGGATGGCTCAGGAGTTTCTTTACAGTTCTCTGTTAGCTGTGGTCTCACAACCCCAACTTTTTTGACTAGGTTATTTAACTTAACTTCCATGATATAAAATTTCCAGCTTAACAAGTAAATTTGATGAATTAGATCTTGGTTTGTTTTAAGGTTTGTATGACTCTAAGTTTGCATTTAGGTCTTGTTTGATTGAGTTTTGTCTTGCACATTTGCACAATGTCCTAAAAATCATAGTTTATCACCATAAATCGTAGATTGATAAACTACACCCTTATGTATTTATAAAGTTAAATACAAATAATAACCAAGTATTATGGTTAAGAACTCATATTAATCTATCTAGACACCAAATTAATACATATTAAGAATTAACAAAAGCCTTAAATAAGATCATAAGCCCTTAAGCACTTACTTACACTTAAACTTAATTAACCTAAACTAAACCTACACTTACACTTAACTAATTACAATTAATCCATATTAATGCCATGCAAACGTAAGCTTCATGGCCATGCAAACATATTGTCTTCTAGGTATTAGACATAAATGCATGGAATTGCATGGACTTATGAGTTATTAATGAAGCAAGATTAGTCATCACTTCCTTTCTCCTCTCCTCTCTTCCAAAATCGCCACCATCATCATTCTCATACAACTTCTTCTACAAGACTTGAAGAACATCATCATGACACTTCCAACACCTTTGCATGGGCATTTAAATGAAGGGAATGAGTCAATCCCTCCCCCATTCTCTTTCTTACACGTTTTCACCCCCTCCTCCTATATAATCCCCCTTAAACTTCACTTCTTCCATTATACTCTTCTTCCACAATTCTCCACTCTCAAATTGCAGATATTCTCCCCTCTTTTCTTCATTCTATAGAGCATAACCATCCATAACCTTCAAGGTACAAACCATTTCTTCACTTCTGTCACCTATTCTAGTCATCTTCAAAAGTTGTTAAGTATCAAAATGGCTTAAACACCTACAAACAACTTTAACTTAAATCTGTCCCAGATTAAAATCACGAATAGAAATCATACTTAGACTTTTAATCTGGACTTACTAAATTGAAAATATGTCCATATATATGTTCTAAGCTTCCTATAAAAGTTTCATGAATTATCTCAAAGAAAAAGGTATTTTTCATTTTTATTTTCTCACTACATGTCTGTTTTCAAGCATATCTGACCACATCCTAAACAATCAAGTATAGATTAAAAACTAAAATGATTCTGGAAATACATGTTTGTATTCTTAAAAGGGTAGTAAAGGAGTAAATCAAGATTTGAAACACTAAAATCCATGTATTATTTTGTGAGAAAAAGCCATTTAGATTTAACATAAGAAACTATTGTAGTGAGATTTTGGTCTAAATTCTCACTTCTAAAAACTAGGTTAATAAAGACTTAGAGGTAATTCATTTTAAACAAGAGTACTTTTATATATGTCTTAAACTCTCTGTAAAAATCCTAAGTCAAACAAAAGTATTTTGCTATTTTTAAGCTTGCATGGAAGCTTATAATGTAAAATCTGGACAATTTTGCACGCCTGTAAGAGGATGAACTTTTGACCAACTTTTATTTCGAATCTAGAAGCTAACCTTACATGGTTGGAAACTAGACTCAATAAACTTTCCAGAGGTGGTAATCTCACCTTAATTGGATGTCTATATTGATAGAAACACATGGGATAAAGTGACGGTAAAACTGGTCAAATTGTTAACACTTAAACTATGAACTATATAACATTTTGAAACCGAGAATCGAAATGGACATGTAAGATCACTTGAGAACTGATCTTAGACCTAACCTAAATACTACATTAAATAGTATGACCTCTACCTTATAATATTATTTAGATTCTAAGTCCGGATCACCGTAAACTGTCAACTCGCACTTCCGAGTCTCGCATCGCATTGCATCACAAGTGAGTTTCATAGCCCCTTTTTACTGTTTTCATTTTTGGGGTGAGAATACATGCTTAATATTTTTAATACCTTATTTATGTATTACTATGCTTTATGATTTTATAAAGTTCATTATAAGTGAGTTTCATAGTTCCCTTTTTCAATATTTTTGGGCTGAGAATCATGCTTAATGTTTTAAGACATGTGTTATGTTTTCCAAAACATGCGTACTGTTTTACTACGCTTTATTTGTAAAGTTTGTTTTATAAACATTTTATTATTAATAAACACTTTATGCATATCAAAGTTTGTTATATGTGAGTTTTATGCTAAATAGCCCTTAACTCGGTAGTATTAATTAAAGTGACTTGTAAGCGCGAATCACTAGAGCATATCTATTAGGTTTGACAACCTCACCCTAACTTAACAGTGGTGCTATTTACTTCGACACAATACATTGAGCATAGTGTATAGTTCAATATAGGGTAAAGGAAAATCATGTAGGATACTACATGTGGTGTTAAGCGTTATTACCGAGTGCTCATGAAACATATACACTTTGAAACTGTTTGGAAACCGTTTATGAATTTGATAACTTTGAAATCTTATAAATCGTGGAACTGTTTTAAAACTTGATATCTCACGAACTACGAACTTATTTTCGTACTTAAAAGCTTGAGATCATTTTACTTCTAAATAGTTTATGAACTTGAGATCTTGTGATCTGTTTTACTATCAAACTATATATGGACTCAAAAATTTAATATGTGTGTTACTGTTTTAAACTATCTCAAATTGTTTGAAACTGTGAAACTTTCGTAAATTTTATACGTTGTACAAAAACCTATGAACTCACCAACCTTTATGTTGACACTTTAGCATGTTTATTCTTGGGTACTTATTGCGTCCGCTAAAACTTTGATGTTGCTTAGAGGTCAAGCCAAGCACTGGGACCATGAAATCACGCTACGTCATAAAGGGTCAGGCGGGGGTGTGACATGTGATTCCTGATATACCAGGATGAAGTCTGTTTCTTCATGCAGTCTTCTCCTTAATAGAGGTACATGAATTCCTTATCCTAGAGGTTCTATGATTATAGTCGTGCCATCAGGATTATTTCTTTCGGAGAGTAGAGATTTCTGCTGACCTAATCTAGAGGACAGATAGCTGTCGGGATCTTCTTGGGAAAGTTAACCTTTGCTGCATATTTCCATGGATTCTTCCAGGTATTCATCTATAAATTCTTGAATAGAGTCTGCTAAACTGATGTCTTCTTCCCAAGGTTGCTTCATAAGCTGGTCTATGTTGAAAGTGACTTCTTCGGTGTCGACTCTAAGTTTTAATGACTTTTGGTGCACATCAATTATGGCCTTGGAAGTATTTAGAAATTGTCTGCCAAGTATGAGAGGAACTTTTGTATCGTCCTCAGTATCCATATGACAAAATCTACAGGAAAAGCAAACTTATCCACTCTAACTAGGACAGCCTCATCAATTCCACGAGGGAGTTTAACTGATCTGTCCGCGAGCTGGATAGTCATTATGGTCGGTCTTATGTCTGTAAGTCCTAGCTTCATAAATAGAGAAAAGGGCATTAGGCTCACACTTGCTCCTAGATCCACCAAAGCATTACTGATTTCGACATCATGCAGGTAGCAATGTACGATGAATCTTTCGGTATCTCCTTACTTAGGGGGAATACCATGTTGTAGAACTAATGAGCATTCTTCACTTAAGGGTAATATAATCATCTCTCTCAATCTCTCTTTATGTGAAAGTAATTCTTTGAAAAATTTAGCACAGTTTGGCATTTCGACTAAAGAATCTACTAGTCGTACATTCATATGTACATTTTTAATGATATTCTAGTATTTAGCAAATTGAACATCCTGTCTTTCCTTCCTAAGTCCACTAGGAAATGGTACTCGAGCTCACGAAACAATTTTCAAAATTTTAGGATTCACCTGTTCCGGTGGTTTGACTGTTGTTTCAATTGGAACGGGTCCTGTGTCGGAAAGGTTTTGGTGTGGGAGGATTTTCAATGCTGGTGGGCATATTAACAATTATCTCCTTCCCTCCTCTAGTCATTAATAGGGCATCAAACACTTCATATTCCGTTTCGATTCTAGATGTCAATTACTTTAGCATAAGCTGAAACTTTGTTATAAGTTCCTCAAAAGTTTTTATTAAAGCATCGAACTTGTTTTGGCATTCTATGACTTGAAGATTTGTATTATATTGGTTTGTCATAAAATCAGCTAGGATCTTTTCAAAATAGACATAGGGTTTGGCTAAGGCGAAGATTGTATTATAGTCCAAGCTATTTTTCTTTTTATAAGCCTATCTAAGGTAAGGGTACCTTAAATTTGGTTTTTGTAGCCTCGGAATGGGTTTTGGAATTGAAAATTTTTGAAGTGCGAGATTGAAATCTTCTAACCTGGATTCCAGTACCTTTAAAGTTTGAGTTGAAATGTTGTCTCCCTCAGCAGTCTCATTACTCTGGTCTTCCTGTTGTGTTGTAATCGTTTCTAAGAGACTCCATGCTTCAGTTGTTGTTCGTGAGATGAAATTGAAATTTCCTTGCGAAGCAATGTCGAGAATAGATCTCTCATCTTGATTCAGACCATAGTAGAGTGTGCAAATTATATCTATGGAGCTTAATGAATGATCCGGACATCTCTTAAGCATTCTTCTAAACCTCTCCCATGCTAGGCATTGGGTTTCATTATGCTCTTGATGGAAATTAATAATCTCATTCTTTAGACGGGTTCATAGAGAAAGAGGATAGAACTTTGCTAAAAACCTTGTTACTAATTTTCCCATGAGTGGATTGAGTTAGACTAAAGTCCATCAAACCATGTCAAAGCATGTAGTGACAGAGAATATTGGAAAATGTAGAGTTCTAAAGTGTTTTTATCAGAATTATATTGCTTGTAAGAACCAACCAGACTGATGAACTTACTCAGATGAGAGTTAAAATCATCACTCGGAAGGCCTTGGAACTTACAAAATGTTTTATCATTTTTATCAGATTAGAACTTAGTTTCGGTATTCCTTCGGTTGTCAAGATGATTGGTCCTCCTAGATTTTCTAAGCATGGTCTTTACATAGAGGCGAGGGTAACGTGATTTTCCATTTTTAAATTTTCAAAAATAAAAGGCTGATTTTAAATTTCAGATAATATTGATTGTCTGAAAGGATCGACAATTTAGTCTAAACGATTATATTTTGAAATTCGGTCGCTAACCTTATCGATATAATAACTTTAGGTTTCGCACAGACTTCCTTGTACCTAAGTGGCCAGATCGACTTTTACTGAGAGGCATGATCCTTTTGGTTCCAATATAATTGGAGACTGTTCGAAAAATCCAACAACCAAGTCTGTATATTTGCCATTCTTAGACACCACCTGATAATACTTAGTTATTTGATTAAAACTTTATCTAATTATTATATTCAATCCCCGACATCGGCGCCAAAAACTTGTTCTTACCTATGATATCGCTGAAATGGACGGTTACGTTTGTCGTATAACGAGGTCATCCGAACGAGTCTCAATAGGGAGTGACAGATATTTTTTATTTGTAAGAGCGGGGCCTAAATCCACTTTTAACTTTCCAAGGATAGAAAGTGAAAGTTGACATAGGTTCGGGTTTTTGAATGGTTTAACGATTTGAATTTCAAACGTATAATTATTTTGGATTAAACAGGCTGAATAAAAGATAGCAGTTGTTTTAGAATTAACAGTCCTAATTGCGTAAAAGTAAAGGGGTTTAGAGAGATATCCGGAGTATGCAGCTCAAAGGAATGTTGACCAAGATATGTGCTTAGACTAGTGAAAGGTAATTATGTGGTAATTAAACCTGTAGTTAGGATAATGATGATCTGATCGGAGGAGTCAATCATGTAATCTTATCGGTCTTTGGGCTCTAAGAGGTCTCGTTGAGGAAAGACATGTATGTCACTCATATTACACTAATGGATTGTGTCTATACTTCAGAGGTTATCCTCAGTAGAGCACCAGGTATTGTTGGCAGTTAAGCTCTAGTCCTAACCCTAGTTATCTGTTCTGGGGAACGGAATAATATCGAGCTATGTTGACTAAACAAAATCACTAGCAGAAGAGGACTGCCCGGTTAAGTTGACAAAACAATTAGAAGTACTAACAAACCTATCATCATACTATAATAGATCAAAATACCCTAATTATTATACTGCATTATAGTGTTAAACTGACTATGAGACAGATAAGAACATGCAAAGTGCATACAATACTTAGTACAAGCAATCCTAAGCAACATCAGATGAGAAGATGCAATAGGGTTGAGTCGTACCATTGAGTGCATCTAAACAAGTCATAACATATCCTAAGAGGTCTCTAGGGGTCAGTTATTATGTATACTAAGTCATTCATGTCTGAATTCCTAGGTTTTGTGTCCTAAAAGTGTATTGAATTCCTCTCGGGAACATCAGTCGTACCGAGTTCATAGAATCTTTAGATACAGTATAAATGGGGGTCTTAATCCTATGAAGTAGCTGATTTCATATAGGTGGACAAGTCTCGATCACAACCTAAGTTGGTCAATCCTCAGGAATCTGTGTACAAACTTATCGCGGTTTTTGATTCAGCATAACGACAGTAATCGTACTATATTTACATAATTACACTAGCCTAAGTTTCTATCATGGAAACATATAAACATTTTACACACACATAATAGTATCAAAATGCATATTCAAACGTTGAAAATAACACGACATGTTTAAATAAAGAGAATGTCTATATTTGAACCTGAAGAGTGGTGCATACATAAAATGTTCGTGCGAGATCGCAGGGACTCGGGAGTATCTTCTGTAGAACTAACTTGTAATTACTAACTAACTAAAAAGCTAACTTAACTATTTTAAGATATGAATTGTATATTGATGATATTATTTGAAAATGCAACACAAATGGCTATTTATAGAGGAAATTTGGGCCTGGAAGCCCGTGCAAACTGCCCGTGAAGGGTGCCCGTGGAAATGGTATGGTGGCCCGTGTTGACTGCCCGTGTTGCTGGTGTGCCCTTGGAGATTGCCCGTGTTGCTGGTCAAGCTGGAAGCCCGTGTTAATCTTGGCAACCCATGCTAGGAAATTATGGCAGCCCGTGTCGGCTTGATGGCAGCCCGTGTATTGCTTGTTTCCGAGGTCGTAACTTGATTTCATCATTTTTGCTCTAGATTCTTCGTTTTTAGTCCGTTTTCTTCGATTCTGTTTGCATTGCCTTTATAATTACTAAACCTACAACATAAAGCAAATAAATGCCTATTTCTTTGATAAAGTTCGGATCTTTATTATTTTGTGGCTTAATATCGAGCATAAAAACATGTCTTCTTGGACGATATCAATGCAACATGAAGAATTGCATGACCCTATATAAATACCGGGAGTTTTGTTTTCAATATCAGTGGTCTAGCTATTAGTCGCAAGCGTTTAATTAACGATTCTACTAAATGATTTTGTGTATGCACATAAGTAACATGATGGTCAACAACAATCCCAATAGACATGCAAAAATCATTAAATTCTTGAGACGTAAACTCACAAGCATTATCCAGTCTCACCTTTTCGATAGTATAATCTGGAAAATGTGCTCTTCATTTTATAATTTGAGCAACAAACTTTACAAAAGCCACATTTTGACTTGATAATAGACAAACATGAGACCATCTACTAGATACGTCAATTAGAACCATGAAATATCTAAATGGTCCAAATGGTGGATGAATTGGTCCACAAATATCACCCTGAATTCTTTCACGAAACATTGGTGATTTTTTTTCAACCTTAAGAGGTGATGTCTTATTATCAATTTTTCAAGTGAACATGATGTACATGGGATAAGTGTATAATGAAGGATCTATTGATCTGTCAATGGATGTTCATGTGTATTTTGAATTATTATTTCATCATAATTGTTCTTGGGTGGCCTAATCTCTCATACCACAAACTGATCATTATAGGATCACATGGCTTTTCTTTAACTACCAAATTTTCTTCAGGTAAATTTATATGATTATAATGTAAACCAAAATGAAGTCTTGGTAGTTTCAAAATTACACGATTCTTGTCATTGATACTTAAATATTTCTCATTTTCCGTTGTCACTGAGTGATAATCATACCCATTATGGTATATGTCAGAGAAGCTTAACAAAATTCTTTTTGACTTGAGAGAAAACAAGACATTATTTATCAAAATATTTGTACTATTTGGTAACATGAATTTTTTATTTCCGAATTCTTTTATTAGGTTCGCAGGACCTGATATAGTATGTACGGTTCCTTCCATTGTTTTCAAATCTATAAAATATTTCTTAGATTTGAGTATAGCATGTGTGGTACCACTTTCTACAATACAAAGATCTTCACAATTTGATTGATTTTGTACTCTAACAGTATACATGATGAACTTCCAAATATGAGAAACAAATAATATATATGTATATTACATTCAAAATATAATATAAACGAAAGTACATAATAAGTGAACGTATAGTAAATGAGATATGGTATAAATTGAAAATCTTCAACCATTTATTATATACATATATATATATACATATATATATATATATACATATATATATATATACATATATATATATATATATATATATATATATATATATATATATATATATATATATATATATATATATATATATATATATATATATATATATATATATATATATATATATATAATCTAGAAATATATTTATTAACGTAGTGACAAGTTTGCTCAGTGATTTTTGTATCAAGGTCATCCACAAGGTTTGCCTCTTTTCCTTTTCTCTTTAGTGATTCTTGATATTGATTAACAGAATATTGATTTGTTGAGCAGTTTTTAGACTAGTCGCCAATTTTACCACATAGATAATAAGAATTTTCAATATTCTTTGAAGAAACTCCTTAAACATTATGTTTTGTGGGATTGTATGATGGTTAGAATTTATAATTATGCGTATTATTATTTCTTTGTACATGACCACGACCACCATAACCACCACGACCACCACCGCAACTATTACCATATGGGTGATTTCGAACATAGTTATGATTTTTATGATTGTTATGGTAATTGCCATGATGGTGGTATTGGCCAATATGACCATTACCTTCTTCACGTCCACGTCCTCATCCATGTGCATTTATTATTTTATTATTATTATTTATAGCATTAGCTTCAGGAAATGCTAGTGCCCAAGTGATGTTGTTCGAGGTGTAGTACGAAATAGATTATATTTTACTATGAAATACTATTAAATACGCTACAATTTTACACAAGTAATTTATTTATTTATTGAATGGATATACCTAAACCTTGCTACAACACTTATAGGCAGTGTACCTAATCGTAGAGTAGTGTAGTTTTTAGTAAGTCCGGTTCGTTCCACAGGGAGCTAGCTGAGTTTAACGCTATATATGTTTTAAACTATATTTGTATAAGTATATATATATATATATATATATATATATATATATATATATATATATATATATATATATATATATAAGTAGTATTATTATTATTATTAAAAAGGGGGGTTTTACCGTTTAATGACCGGTTTTTCGATTTTACATCTTAAATCACAATTAAAACCTAATGTAAAATATTAAATATAAATATAACTTAATTTAAAGCGTAAAGTAAATGACGATAAATAGAAGTGCGATAAATAAAAGTGCAATAACTTAAAGTACGATAAATAAAATGACGATAAATAAAATGACGGTAAATAAAAGTACGATGAGATATAAATTAAAGGAATTATGCTTATTTAAACTTCCTTAATCATGATGTTTGACGTGTTGATTTTAATTTATAACCATGGGTTAATTGTCCTTTGTCCTGGATTATTCGATATGTCCATCTGGTTTTGTCCATAATAGTCCATCGGTCATAATTATAAAGTGCGAGAGTCTTCGCCAATTTAACCTTATACCCGAAGTCAAATATTCCAACTAATTGGGGATTTGAACTATAACAAGGTCTTAATACTTTGTTTAATGAATACACCAGGTTATCGACTGCGTGTAATCTAAGGTTTTAATACTTTGTTAACAATTACACCAATTACCCTTGAATGTAATCCACCCCTGTTTTAATGAGTCCATTGACTATTAATCCATCCCCGTGTCCGATCAAATGAATAATTATTAGTATTTATAGATATCACGCCCACCGTACCCAGTCAAGCGTATGTGGTTATAAATAAATACATCAAATTATAAATCTCTATATTAAATCAACGAGATATCATTTAATTAATATAAAGCCCATTAATAGCCCATAGTCTAATTTCCACAAGTGTCGGTCTTTTGTCCAAACCCCAATTATGGTCCAAAGCCCAATAACCCAATCTTAATATTTAGTCCAACATCACGATTACTTCAGCTTAAATAAACATAATAATAATGTAGCTACGAGACATTAATTTTAAAAGGCTGAACATAACTTACAATGAGTATTAATCGCGTAGTGTTACACAGACAGAATTTCGACTTACAAACTTAAAACATTTGCCACTATAACCTTATTATTATTAACTTAATATTAAAATTATAATTATAAAATAATTATAAATATATATTGAGAGATAGAGAGTAATTGAGAAATATGGTGTACTGAACTCGTCCATTTCGTTGGCTATTTATAGCACCTGACCACCATTTTACTGTCATGTGATCGAATGGAGATAAGGCAGTCAGGCCATGCGATCGCATAGCCTCCTGATCCAGCTCATAATCACTTGTCTTCTTATTTGCCGACGGTTTTTAATAATATAATCTAATATATATAATTTTATATAATTATATATATATATATTATATTATATTATATTCATGTTCATAGTTGAATTGTAATTTTAGGCCCGTTGCGTCGCGCATTGATAGTTGGTTCATGTCCCGATTTCGGATTTTCGAACGTCCTTTTGTACGATTAGATATCTTGTACTTTGCGTTTTGCGGCTTGTACTCTTGTAATTTTTGGATGTTTCTCAGCAATAATTTGAACCACTTGGATTGTACTTTGTACTTTTTAGCTTTATGGTCATTTGTGTCTTCAAATCGTCGAATCTATCTTTTCTCTTCACCTTTTATTATTTAAACGAATATCACTTGTAAATAGAACAATTGCAACTAAAAGCTTGTCTTTCTTGAAGGATAATGCTATGAAATATATGATCGTTTTTAGCAATATCAAATATTCCCACACTTTAGCGTTGCTTGTCCTCAAGCAATATAGAACTTGAATATAAACTTTACTAGAATCACTTCTTTATTCTTCACACTTTGTACATCAGTGATTTTGATACGGTGGTATGAACAATGATAGTAACATTGTGGTTTACAGTCCCACATGACTATGAAAATTTTGATCCTTAAGGAAATTGGATCTTTATGAAAGCATTTGATCTTTTAAAATTTCAATCTAGTTTTTAGCCTAGATAAGTTTTCCGGAATAACCCTTCATCGGTGTTTGCAAAATGTTTTTGTGGGTTTTGTGGGTTTCAGATTTACAATTTTTAGCTCAAAACTTATGGTTTTGTGTTACCCACTTGCTAACCTTGTATTGGGAAAGCAACACGTCCAGTTTACTTGTTCTGTATATTACCTTTTGGTAAACTACCATCCGGTTGTAAAGGAAAGCGTTGAAAAAGCAACTGTTAAGGAAATGTCTAATGACATGCAGATGTCCATGGTCCTTAACATGTCGGATGCAATTACTATCCTTTGTAGGAGCAATAGTAAAGATCACCCTATAGTTTTTTGGTCTGCCACAAGGTCCTGTCTTCGACCATGCTATGCAACCACCGTTCTTACGGTTGACACCCGATTTGGTTCAGGTGACCTAATGAATTCCGGTGAATTCTTAGGATTTTACGTTCAATGGTAATGAACGCATTGAAAATAGGGTTTTCAGAAAACAAATCGGTTTATAATTTGATCAAAATATTTTCTCGTTCAAGCTCGAGTTTAGATATCATCGAATTCCATGAGTTTGAATTCTCAGTCTTTAAGGTCAATCTCAAGGATTGAGTAATATCAGGCTTAAATGCTAATTTTTTATTTTTAAGGAGATTATCCTTTCTGGGGATCTGATTCATTAGTCTTATAAGCTAATTTGCACGGTGCACCCCATTGTACGAGACAGATCCTCTCATGGTTAGGATAAGTCTGACCACTTGGCGACCCTGTTTGATGCTGAGGTCCGTGGATTTCCAGCTGATTTTCGAGAAAACTTTCCAAGGTTCTTCGTAGACTCTACAACTAGTCTGGACGACAACTTCCTGACCTAAATCAAGAAGCGTGTGTCTTTCTCTCGGAAGACTTTACTTCCTTTTAAATTCTATTTATATTACAATAAACTGGGTAAAACTGATTAATATCGTCCAAAACAAAAGTATCTTCAATTATTTTCACAAAAATATGTGATATATGTTTTAAATAACTTGGTAAATTGTTCCCACACTTGGCTTTTATTTTTCTTTCTTTTCCTTTTTATTCTCTTCTATTCCATTTTAAATGAATTCAAGCATTTTGGGTTGTTTCTCAATTTATGTCCTTTCCGGGTTAATAATAATTTCGGTGTTAACACCTAGTTTTATCGTTCATGAATATGTATAAACATGATTTTGAGGTCATTTAGTTGAAAAATTTTTAAAAATTTTACTAGAAGTGGGTAGTCAGTATATAAGACTAGGGTTGTTCTTTATTATCAGAGAACACTAGATTCTAATACAACTACTGCGTTACTAGTAAAGTTTAACGGTGGCTATTAAACCAAGTGTATAAGTCAAAAAAAAAAAAATTAAAACCGAAAGAATTTAATCCCTTCCCACACTTAAGATCTTGCAATGCCCTCATTTGCAAGAAATCAGTAACAATTTAAATTATTGAGGGTGATTAGCATTGAAAAATGATTAAATTTTACCAAATTTTCCAAACATATTGTTGTTTGTTTGAATGATAAATGGTGCACATCATTTGTTCATTCCTGCAGTTGTTATTTCACATATATTTTGCATCTTGTCGTCAAAATTAGTTGCTTTTGCTGAACTTAATGCCAGTCTTTGAAAATGCACTGTTTTACCCTGTTGTGTACATGAGATAAAATACATACAATACAAATATAAACATGCATGGTATTTTGAAATGGGACTTAATATCCCACTTTCAAATTACAAAAATGAAATATTAGTACAAAATAATAAAAATGTTAAACATTACATAAAAGTATCAAAATGTTAAATGTTTAACATAAATAGATAAAAATAATAAAAGATAAGAAATCACCAATGGAACACTATTGATTTGGATAGGGGTTCCAGTTCATATCATCGCTCGGGTTCCATGGTTGGTGATAGGTGTCCTGGTATGCTTGATTAGGGTCGTACAGGTCAAAGGGTGGTCGCATGTCGGGATGATGTGGTGGATAAAAAGCAGGTCTAGTCGGGATATAGTTATTTGGTACCTGATATGATAGCTGGCTCATGATTTGGTGCTGATGAACTTTCCAGCTATCGTGTTGGCGTCGCCTGGAGCGCTCATACTCATCCGCGGCTCTCCACTGCTCATACTGATGATGCCTAGCCTGGTTATTCATTTCCAGCTCATCTACATGCTAGAAGACATTAGTATAACTATCTCTAATGACATCCCTAATGTCATCTGCTTCCTACATCTCCTCATCCAAACCCCTCTCAACCTATGGATGGTTGCCCTGATATGGTATTGGCATATTGTGTCTCCGTTTTAATACCTTTGCACCTTGATAAACCTGCAAAACTATAGTATCGGTTTGTTCCTCAACCACCATCATTGGACCCCCATGTTCCCTATCTATACCTAAATACTCTCCAATGAGAGTAACAAAAATACCTCCTCCTATTATTCTCCCGTCCTGTATTCCTTCCACAACTTTGGACAAATAAAACCCAACAAAGTAGGGGATATTAACAAAGCCTCTAGTGTCTCGAATACACTTAAGGTAAAATAAATTGTTTAGGGTTACTTTTTCCTTGTTTCTACCTCTTTATGCAATTGAGTTTGCTAAAAATCTATGAATTATGCGAAGCTCTGCCTTATTAATATCTAAATAGGAGTGTCTTCCTCCCCGCGTAAACACATTAAAATTTGACATACGCCTCTATATGGCGTTAGCGTCAAAATCTCTATCTACCCTCTCACCTTGATAAATTAAAGCTGTACAATCAGGTGATAATAATTTAACGGGGGTGTAAATCTGTAAAGCTCTAGCCATGTCTATCATAGACATCCTGTACATCCTACCTCCAAGTAAAAATCTAAGAAAAGTCTTATCGTCTAACCTATCTACATCCTTATTTAAGGCTATAGTACTAATTAGCTTAACACACCACTCCTTATATACAGGCCTACGAGTGGTAAATAAAGGTTCCCAATCAGGAAAAGAAGAGTTGCCATACCTTTGGATTAGTAATAGCCTAACTGGGTTAGCTAGGTTGACCCTTTCCAACGACTCCCAATCTATTACCCTTGGTACTTCCACATTTTTGGTATAAAGCTTAAATTTGTTACGTTGGTACGTTGGGTAATCTCTCCAGCTTCTATCAAATCTTCGATTGCGATGTAACTCCTGTTCCTGAATTCTTGAGTGTTCTATTACAAGGTGAACGGGAAATACTATGTAGGCAATAAAAAATTGTGGTTCTGGTTCATAGTATGGCACGTGTTGATCATAATGTTGTTGTTGTTCCGGTTGTGGTTCCGGTTGTGGATCTTGATCAGGTTCTTGTTCAGATCGTCTAGACGATGATGCACCGTCCGTATCTATATTTTTCTGTAAAACACATTAAACACAAAATTTGTGCATCCAAATATTCATTAATGTTAGCAAAATATCAAATTAAAACAATTACAATAACATGTTTAATCCATATTAAACTTATACTTATTATCATATTTTTATCAATTCTACAATTTTTCAAATAAGCATATATATGAAAAGGTATGCAAAGTTCATAAGCATTCAACTCAAATAACTTGTTAAAATAACCATTACTAGCAATTAAACAAGTTTCAAATGGCATTTATATCAAAATAATCAAGTTTATGAATTTTAGACTTAAAAAGTCCACTTTGATGTTCAAAAATCATGTTTAGGATCAAAGTTTGGATCATTTAGCAACCTAAACATGTTACACTACTTAATTTAGCACTAATTCATAACAAAAATCGACCATAACCTGTTTATATCAAAAAGCCCCAAATTGCTCAAGAACACAAACCCTAGATTTTAAAAAATTTTGAAGTTTAAGGCTTCAAATCATGACAAATAGCATCAATCTAGGTTATACATGCATAATATATGAATAATTTAACTCTAATTACACTAGAAATCATCAAAATTAAATTAGGTAAAAGTTTGCTCATAATTACTATAAATTCGAATTTAAAGAGTTTTAGGGGTGGAATTGTTACCTTCTTTGAAAAACTTCTAAACAAACGCATGATTAGAGTGGATTATAGCAAGAAATTTGGTGAATTTTGATGAAAAATCGCGAATTTTTGAGAGGATTTGGGAGAGTTTTCGTGTATGTGTGTGTAAATGTGGGAAGCAGACCAGTCGACTGAGCTTTTTGTTTCTGCCCAGTATTTTTGTGCCATGCGACCGCATGACTTTAATGAGGAAACCCATGCGATCGCATGGGGTTTGATCCCTCTTCTTTTTTTTCTTCTTTTTTTAAACTTTTAACTTATAAAACAAATAATTACTTAATTTAAAATTTTGTTTCTTTTTAGATTGAGGGCGTTTCGGTACGTTTACCTAGTTCGTCCCTCGACAAAATTTTAAAATTTGTCATTTTAAAGCGATTGTTTTAAAAGCAAAGATTTTTAGATTTTTTTAATGTTTTTGGCATACTTTAGATCAATAAAATTAAAATTAATGATAATAAAATTTCTCGTCCCGCCCTAGGGTAAAGCAATTTCGGTTCAACGACCTAGTCTTCAACTCACGACGAATTTTTAAAAATCAAATTTTTAACTTAATGAAATAAAGTAAATTTTTGTTTTTAAATTCACACCAAACTTAAATTTAAAATTCATATTAATAAAATTTTATATTATTAATATTTATATATTTTAGTTTTACAAAACTTATATTTAAAAATAATATAGTTATTATTAATTTTTAAAAACAAGGTAAAAATAAAAATCTTTTTGGTCTTTTATCCCACTTTAATCAATCAAATATTAACAAAAATATATGTCCCTCTTTTGGGTAAAGTAATTTCGGCTATATTACCTAATTTTATTCCTGACGAATTTTTGAAATATTTTGGAGTGATTGATTAAAGATATTTATACCTTATGAATAAACGGTAAATTTTGCAGTGATGAATTAAATTTTTGTATGATATCAATAATTTCGGTTTCGCATACCTAATTTTATTAAATATCAATTTAATACTTTATAGCGAACGATTCAGCGTTTATTATCAAAAGGTTTAAAGCAATAAATAAAAACAAATAAAAATTGTACATACTTACCTGTGAGATAGAATTCTCAGAGACCTGCTTTAGCCGACTCATAGGAGAGTCGTTCAATTTGAGTTTTCCATAGCTACATAAGCGTAACCTCGAATTTTCAATAACTTTTCTTCTAAACATATGAACGGTCCTTCTCTGCATAAAGTAACGAACTTGGTATTGGAATGTGTTTGATTGTTCGAACATTTCCCTTCGTGTGACCATTTTCCGCATTTATGACATCTTTCAAGGTGTCGTGCTCTTCTTTTTGTTGCGGATTTTGATTTTCCTTTACCAAAATGTGTCTTATGATGATCTTTCCTGAGTTCTTTCCTCACTTCGTCCATTTTGCCTCTTATGAATGATACCAGCTCACTCGGGAAGATGTTATTATTACGTTTAGTAATCATAGCGTGTAGTAGTAGACCATGGGTCAGATCAAAGGAATTCTTCATCTCGTAAAACCTAAAAGAAATAAAAATTCAGAATGGAGGGAGAAGACAAGTTCTTTAGGGTCTGCTAGGGAAAGACCATTCGGATTCCATTTTCAAGAACTACACGAAAACAGAAAATCTAACCCTAGACAGCTTTATATTATCCTATAAAACATTTGAATCTCCCCACACTTAGCTAGCTTTGGTGTCGAAATTGTGATTAACTTCAATTGGAACATCAACAACTTGCATATATCTGACTTTTGCTTCAAGCCATTTGTTGATTTCCTCTGTAACATTCACAAATTCAATTAACATCGCCTTTTCTTTAGGCAACAAATTGGATACTAATCAGTTACATAACTTAAAGTTCCCCTTAATCCTAGCATCTTGAATCCGTTTATAAAGTTTCTTCGTTGAACTGTTAAAAACAGGTTCATCTAATTTCGTATCAACAACGGGGTTCTTTGTTATCAGGTCATCATTGGGTGTTGCTTTATCTTCCCCACACTTAGGCATTTTTATTGGTTCAACGGTTTTGGTTGGTGGAGATTGAAACTTTTGATTCACAAAGGTGACCGATTTATCACCATCCCTAAGTGTCATTCTACCTTCTCTTACATCAAAGAATGCCTCGGTGGTTGCTAAAAATGGGCGACCTAAAATGAGAGGAATATCAAGGTCTTCCTCCATATTAATAACTATGAAATTTGCAAGAAAGGTCAAACTTCCCACTTTAATAAGTAAATTATTGGCTATTCCAACCGGGTGTTTAATGGTTTGATCAAATAATTGAACACCTATTCTGGTTGGTCTTAATTTACCTACACCTAATCTTTTGTATAAGGAAAGAGGCATAACATTTGCAGTCGCTCCTAAATCTGCAAGCCCATTATACATAGCACCATCATTAAGCAAGTAAGAAATGATAAATTCACCTGAGTCTCCTACTTTAGTAAGTAGAGTTGGTTTGTTAACCTTTTCTGGGTGATCTTTTCTTGGTTCTTTCACTTCTACTTGAACTTCTTGTTCACATTTTTTTTCGTTTCTTGAAATGGGAGGTTTATATTGAAATTATTCTTCATCACTCCAATTTGAAGCCTCCCCGTCTTCCAATTTTGGCTTTTCATATGTCGTTGACAACATATTTATGTTTTCATTCTGAGGGTTTTCTTGGGTGGTGAAATTATGATTGACTTCATTGTCAACTTCCCTCGGACCATGTATGTAATGTTTAACTCTGTGACCATTAACTTTAAATTCAATCCCATTTGAATTTATTAACTCTATTGTTCCGTATGGGAAAACTCTTTTGACTATGAATGGTCCAGACCATCTTGATTTCAACTTTCCAGGAAATAGCTTGAATCGTGAATTGAAAAGAAGAACTCGGTCTCCATCCTTGAATTCTTTTGAACTTCTGATTCTTTTATCATGCCATTTCTTCGTTCTTTCCTTATAGATTAACGAATTTTCATATGCATCATGTCTTAATTCTTCTAATTGTAAGACCCAAATATTTCATCGTACATATGTGTAAATAGGATGCTTGAGTTGTGGGTTTCATTTTATATAATTTAAAAGAAGAAGAAATCTGACCTAGGCATTTTGCACGCCGAGCAGGCTTTTGGCGCGCCGCGCCGATGGTCTGTGACAGCTCACTTCTTTTTTTTAGATATTTAGAAGGGCCTTTTGGTAAAATCACATGGGACCCGAATTAAAGGCTCTAGACCAGTTGGTGGAGCCTCATTTACTCCATTTTCATCTACTTCAACCTCATCCATTTAATTTCTAGAGAGAGTGAGTTTCCTAGAGTGAGAGAGCTCAAAATAAGGAAGAAGAAGGTTGAATCGGGTCTAAGTGCAAGCATTAAAGTTGTTCATCTATCCTCTAGCTACGTTTTGGTTGTAGTGGTATGCTCTAATCTTGATTTCCTTATTTAATTTTGTTAAGGGTTAGGGTTTGGGTTAATGATGAACTTAAAACCCAATTGTTAGTGATTTGTGGGTTTTTGGGTGAATTTGAGTCATGAGACTCAAAAATGACTAACCTAGGGTTTTCAAAGTGTTAATTGATGTTTATGAACTTAAATAGGTTAGTTAATTACTAGCACACATATATATAAGTAAATGGGTGTTATGTGGGTTAGTGGATGACCCGAAATGGGTATGTCGACTTTAAAATGGTCAAATGGGTCATAATGGACCTAAGTTGGTTAATGTTTGCGAATGATGCATAAACTTTGGGTTGAAAGGTGTTTTAAGACCTAACTTGGCTAATGCTAGGGTTTTGGCGAAAAATGACCCAATCTTAGGGTTAAGTGTCCAAATGGGGACAAAATGACCTAGTAATGGTGAGTGTTTTGAGTTTGACCAACTTGAATGAATGATTGATTATATGTACATTGTAATAGGTGCGTTACCTTGAAGTTTCAAGCTTGGGTTATTGATTCACCGAAGGCGTAAGGTGAGTGGAATAATTATATGTGTAGGTATATAATGTATCTATTTATTGTAGCGTGAGATGTGAAGTGTCGAGGTGTTAAGACACCACGTTTCACGTGACGAGTGAAGCATCGAGGTGTTAAGATGCCACTCGAGGTGAAGCATCGAGGTGTTAAGATGCCACCTAGGAGTGAAGTGTCGAGGTGTTAAGATGCCACTCCATAATAAAGGGTGAAGTGTCGAGGTGTTAAGACGCCACCCGAGGATGAAGTATCGAGGTGTTAAGATGCCACCCGGGGGTTAGTTATACGAGGTGCTAAGTACACTAATGGATGTTATGAACTCCGATGGCCTTTCGCGAGCGCCATTCCCTTATACGATTGGTTAACCATGGTTATTTGTATTGTAAGCGAAAGCATATTATATTGTTCGAGTTATATATATCTATGCATTGTTATGCTAGCTCGTGGCATTAGAGGTTGGTAGCCTTGTATTGATGATAAGCTAATTGTATGGCTAGCATGTATTCGGTATGTGTATTGAGTGTTTGCAAGTAGGTATATTATATATGTATGTGTATAATTATTGCATTCACTAAGCGTTAGCTTACCCTCTCGTTGTTTATCTTTTTATAGACTCCGGCGTGGACAAGGGTAAGGGCGTTATTTTGGATTAGAGATCCCGTTTTGTTGTTGGGGTATGCTTTTTGGATGTGTTAGCCTTGGAGTTTAACCGAGACTTGGGTAGTTTAACCTCAAACACCATGCACGTAGTGTCGTTTAGTATTTAAACTTTTTGTGGTCGAAACTCACGTTATGTATTAAAATCGTAATTCGGGTCGATGCGGGCTCCGCTTTGTAAAACTTATTTTATGTTTGAATTGTGTTAGTTTTACATATTGGAATATGTTGTTAAAAGCGTTTCGTCTAAATATGTCGGGAAGCGGGCGATCTTTTTCGCAAAAATGAAAAAGTGGGACAGGCCGTTTTGGAGCGCCGCTCTAGGCCAGGTGGCGCGCCGCGCCACTAGCTGAATAGACAAAAAAAAATTATTTGATATTTTTCGCGGGTTCGGCTGTGGTTTGGTTTGGGTTGTTACAAGTGGTATCAGAGCATGGCCTAAGGGATTTAGGCGACTTGAGATAGGTGCCTAGACTTAGACTTAATTGTGTATGCGTATTATGCGGGACTTGTAGGACTTTGGGTCGGAACGGGAATTGATAATGCTAGTGTTTATGTGAATTGACCTTGCACTAACTGTTTTGTGTTGTTTTAGCAATCATCAAGCGAGATAGGCGTTGTACTATCAAATTAATGCGACGTGATCGCGTAACAATGATTAGCTACCATTGTTATGGGTTCAAATCGTGTCAAACAAGCGATGTACGACGATTGTTGAGCAAGATGGGGTAGTGTGATGTATATGTATATACATATGTGTTAAGTCCTTTTGTTTCGTTTCTTAATTTACTTCGTTTTATAGAATGAAGATGAGAAACGGACATGATACCAACGAGGGAGGTACGAGCGAGGACGTTGAACTCACAGCCAAGGTTGAGGCCATCTTTAAAAGGCTAAAAAGGGATTTTCTTGACAATGTTCGGAAGGTCTTCCAAGAGTCGGTTGATGGACAAGTGACCGAAATGATAAATGAACAAATGAAAGCAGCAATAGAGGAGGCTTTGGAAGCTAGAAACATTTATCCTCGAGGCGAAGGGGGTGAAGGTAATGGTGGGGGTGGAAGGCGGGACTTCCACTACAAAAATTTCAAGGATACTCAACCTCCGATGTTTAATGGGGTGAGGGATCCATTGAAAAGCACTTGTTGGATTTCCAATATCCAGGGGGCGTTCCGTACCGCGGAGAGTCCTCCCGAGAAGAAGACGAGGTATGGGTCTAGCATGTTGCGCGAAGAGGGTAAATTGTGGTGGGACGATAAAATCAACTTATATGGTGAGGAGCAATGTATGAGTTTGACGTGGGAAGAGTTTAAGAAGGAATTTTTCAAAGAATACCGAACTTCTTCCGATCTTGATAGAATCCGGGACGAGTTGCACAATTTACAACAAGGTTCAATGGACTTGGTTACTCTCAAGTCTACCTTCTTGGCAAAGACTCGTTTTTGTCCAGAATATGTTGGTGACGATCACAAGCTAATGAAAGATTTCTACCGTACCATGAATGATGAGTATAAGGGTAAGATTAGTCGAGGAGCGGCTAAGTCTTTTGAAGAGTTATTTGAATTGGCTCGGGGTTTTGAGCCGGAGGTTTCAAGGAGAAGTGATTTCACTTTTTCTAAAAGAAAGTTTGAAGGTTCTAGTCATTCTAACTTTTCAAACAAGAAGAACAAGAACAAGAAGGGTTCCGAAAATGTCAGTAGCGTGAAGAAGGGCGCTTCCGGTGCTTTTTCTTTTTTGTACTACAATTGTGGGCAACCGGGTCATATGGCTCGTGATTGTCCGAAACCATCTTCCGGAAACAAGCTCACTTGTTTTAATTGCGGTAAAGAAGGGCATAAGAAGCCGGAGTGTCCCGATTTGCGAAACGATAATGTTAAGCGTCTAGAGAAGGCGGCGGGTACGACTAGGGGTATCAACTATTTGATGACAAATGATGACGCCAAACAATCCAACGAAGTTGTCTCAGGTACTTTTATGGTTAACTCTAATCTGGCAAGAATTCTATTTGATAGCGGTGCAAATTTATCGTTTGTATCTCCAAGATTTGTGCCTAAGTTAAATAGACCGATATCTAAGTTAAGTCGTCTGGTAGAAGTCGAAATAGCGGATGGCAAAACGGTGCTAGTGGTTGATATGTGTAAAAATTTTGATGTTGTGTTTGGTACCGAAAACTTTAAAATCGATCTCATCCCGATGACTTTAGGTGATTTTGATATCGTTGTTGGTATGGATTGGCTCGATCATAATAGAGCCGATATTGCATGCCATGAAAAATTTATTCATGTGAAGACCCCAAGTGGGGGAGAGTTAATTATTCATGGCGATAAGCGAAGAAGACTTGTGCCGATATGTTCTTTTGCACGGGCACGTCGTTTCCTTATTAGTGGTGGCATGGCTTTTCTTGCCCATGTTGTTGATAATCGTGATGAGCCACCACCCATTCATGAAATTCCGGTGGTTAGTGAATTCGAAGACGTTTTTTCGGACGAGTTATCGGGTGTTCCGGCGGAAAGACAAGTTGAATTTCGCATTGAGTTGGTTCCGGGAGCTACTCCCATTGCTAAAACTCCTTATCGTTTAGCGCCGACGGAAATGCAAGAGTTGTTAAATCAAACCCAAGAGTTACTTGAAAAGGGTTTTATTCGACCGAGTGCTTCGCCATGGGGGGCTCCGATTTTATTCGTAAAGAAAAAGGATGGTAGTATGCGGATATGCATCGATTATCGGGAGTTGAACAAAGTGACAATCAAGAATCATTATCCATTGCCTAGGATTGACAATTTGTTCGGCCAACTCCAAGGTACAACGTATTTCTCTAAAATTGACCTACGGTCCGGCTATCACCAAATGCGGGTCCGTGAGGAAGATATCGAGAAAATGGCTTTTCGAACTCGTTACGGGCATTTTGAGTTTGTATTTATGCCTTTTCGATTTACAAATGCACCGGCGGCATTCATGGATCTTATGAACCGAGTGTGCCAACCTATGTTAGACAAGTCGGTAATTGTGTTCATCGACGACATACTTGTCTATTCGAAGAGTATGAGGGAACATGAACATCATTTGCGAGGTGTGTTGAAGACGTTACGGAAGGAGAAGTTGTACGCTAAATTCTCCAAATGTGAATTTTGGCTAAGGGAAGTTCAATTCCTTGGCCACATTGTGAACAAAGATGGCATTCAAGTAGATTCGGGGAAGATAGAGACGGTGAAGAGTTGGAGACAACCGACTACGCCTACGGAGGTCCGAAGTTTTCTCGGATTGGCCGGTTATTATCGTCGGTTTATCCAAGACTTTTCTAAGATCGCTTCTTCATTGACGAAGTTAACAAGGAAGAACGTGAGATTTAATTGGGAGAACGAGTAAGAAATTGCTTTTCAATTGTTAAAAGAGAAGTTGTGTCAAGCTCCGGTGTTAGTATTGCCGGAAGGAGTGGAAGACATGAAGGTTTATTATGATGCGTAGTTAAATGGGCTCAGATGTGTTCTAATGCAAAGAGGTAAAGTCATCCCTTATGCCTCTCGACAATTAAAGGAACACGAAACGAGATATTCGACTCATGATCTTGAGTTGGCGGCAGTTGTGCATGCGTTGAAAATATGGCGCCATTACTTGTATGGTGTCAAGCGTATGATTTATTCGAATCATAAAAGTTTGAAACATCTCTTCAATCAACGAGATTTGAATTATCGCCAACGCAGGTGGATGGATGTGGTAAAAGATTATGATTGTGAAATACTTTATCATTCGGGCAAGGTGAATGTGGTCGCGGATGCGTTAAGTAGAAAGAGTCACCACCCGGCGTTACGATTGGGATTGTTACGCATGATTATTACTAGCGATTTTCTTGAAAAATTGGTGTGATTCAAATAGAGGCGTACGTTCACAACAAGCATGCGGAACGAATTGTGGGGCAATCGGAATTCATTACTATGGGTTCGCGTGGTTTGTTGTCTTTTCAAGGAAGAGTGTGGGTGCCTAAGATGGGGGATTATCGACGAGTGCTACTTGATGAAGCACATAAGTCAAGGTATTCCATTCATCCGGGCGCGATGAAAATGTATCTTGATTTGAGAAAGGATTATAGGTGGCCGGGCATGAAACGTGATGTTGTAAAATATGTTGAACAATGTGTTACGTGTTTGCAAGTTAAGGTCGAGCACCAAAAGCCGTATGGTAAGTTACAACCGTTAGAAATCCCAAAATGGAAATGGGAGCACATTACCATGGATTTCATCACAAAGTTACCTAAAACGGCGAGAACCCAATTTGATTCGATTTGGGTTATAGTTGATCGATTGACGAAATGTGCTTTGTTTCTTCCCATTCGGGAAGCGACATCATCGAAGACTTTAGCTAAGTTGTTTATCAAGGAGGTGATAGCGAGACACGGGGTTCCTATATCTATTATTTCTGATCGAGACACCTGTTTTACATCTCGGTTTTGGGAAAAGTTTCATGAAGATATGGGTACACAATTGAAATTGAGCACGGCGTATCATTCTCAAATGGACGGTCAAACCGAACGTACGAATCAAACCTTGGAGGATATGTTACGGGCGTGTATTATTGATTTCGGCGGTAGTTGGGATGAGCACTTACCTTTGGTGGAATTCTCGTACAATAATAGTTATCATACTAGTATCGGGATGCCACCTTACGAGATGCTTTATGGGCGGAGGTGCCGAACTCTGATTTGTTGGGGTGAAATTGGTCAAAGAGAAATGAAATTGGTCAAAGAGAAATTGGGAGTACCGATTTGGTTTTAGAGACGAATAGCAAGATTGATATGATTCGGGATCATTTAAAAAAGGCTCAAGATAGACAAAAGTCGTATGCCGACAAACGTAGGCGAATGATCGAATTTCAAGAAGGTGACATGGTGATGCTTAAAGTTTCGCTATGGAAAGGCATTATTCGGTTTAGAAAAAGGGGAAAGTTAGCTCCTCGGTTTATTGGGCCATTTAAGGTTTTAGCTCGTGTTGGTGAAGTCGCGTATCGTTTGGAATTACCCGAAGAGCTTGCGGGGATTCATAATACATTTCATGTGTCCCATCTCCGTAAGTGTCTTGCGGATGATTCATCTTGGGTGCCATTAGACGAAATCGAGCTAAACAATAAGTTAGAGTATATTGAGGAGCCGATTGCTATACTCGATGAGAAAGTCAAGAGGTTGAGAAATAAAGAAGTGAGAACTTTTAAAGTCCAATGGCGTCGTAGTAATGGTTCCGAGTTTACATGGGAACCTGAAGAGTTCGTGTTGGTTTATCTTCCCTCTTGTCATGCGGCTTGGATCGCGAGGACACGCTCCGATTCAAGTGGGGGAGATTGTAAGACCCAACTATTTCATCGTACATATGTGTAAATAGGATGCTTGAGTTGTGGGTTTCATTTTATATAATTTAAAAGAAGAAGAAATCTGACCTGGGCATTTTGCGCGTCGCGCAGGCTATTGGCGCGCCGCGCCGATGGTCTGTAATAGCTCACTTCTTTTTTTTAGATATTTAGAAGGGCTTTTTGGTAAAATCACATGGGACCCGAATTAAAGGCTCTAGACCAGTTGGTGGAGCCTCATTTACTCCAATTTCATCTACTTCAATCTCATCCATTTAATTTCTAGAGAGAGTGAGTTTTCTAGAGTGAGAGAGCTCAAAATAAGGAAGAAGAAGGTTGAATCGGGTCTAAGTGCAAGCATTAAAGTTGTTCATCTATCCTCTAGCTACATTTTGGTTGTAGTGGTATGCTCTAATCTTGATTTCCTTATTTAATTTTGTTAAGGGTTAGGGTTTGGGTTAATGATGAACTTAAAACCCAATTGTTAGTGATTTGGAGGTTTTTGGGTGAATTTGAGTCATGAGACTCAAAAATGACTAACCTAGGGTTTTCAAAGTGTTAATTGATGTTTATGAACTTAAATAGGTTAGTTAATTACTAGCACACATATATATAAGTAAATGGGTGTTATGTGGGTTAGTGGATGACCCGAAATGGGTATGTCGACTTTAAAATGGTCAAATGGGTCATAATGGACCTAAGTTGGTTAATGTTTGTGAATGATGCATAAACTTTGGGTTAAAAGGTGTTTTAAGACCTAACTTGGCTAATGCTAGGGTTTTGGCGAAAAATGAACCAATCTTAGGGTTAAGTGTCCAAATGGGTCAAAATGACCTAGTAATGGTGAGTGTTGTGAGTTTGACCAACTTGAATGAATGATTGATTATATGTACATTGTAATAGGTGCGTTACCTTGAAGTTTCAAGCTTGGGTTATTGATTCACCGAAGGCGTAAGGTGAGTGGAATAATTATATGTGTAGGTATATAATGTATCTATTTGTTGTAGCGTGAGATGTGAAGTGTCGAGGTGTTAAGACACCACGTTTCACGTGACGAGTGAAGCATCGAGGTGTTAAGATGCCACTCGAGGTGAAGCATCGAGGTGTTAAGATGCCACCTAGGAGTGAAGTGTCGAGGTGTTAAGACGCCACTCCATAATAAAGGGTGAAGTGTCGAGGTGTTAAGACGCCACCCGAGGGTGAAGTATCGAGGTGTTAAGATGCCACCCAGGGGTTAGTGATACGAGGTGCTAAGTACACTAATGGACGTTATGAACTCCGATGGCCTTTCGCGAGTGCCATTCCCTTGTACGATTGGTTAACCATGGTTATTTGTATTGTAAGAAAAAGCATATTATATTGTTTGAGTTATATATATCTATGCTTTGTTACGCTAGCTCGTGGTATTGGAGGTTGGTAGCCTCGTATTGATGATAAGCTAATTATGTGGCTAGCATGTATTCGGTATGTGTATTGAGTGTTTGCAAGTAGGTATATTATATATGTATGTGTATAATTATTGCATTCACTAAGCGTTAGCTTACCCTCTCGTTGTTTATCTTTTTATAGGCTCCGGCGTGGACAAGGGTAAGGGAGTTATTTTGGATTAGAGATCCTGCTTTATTGTTGGGGGACGCTTTTTGGATGTGTTAGCCTTGGAGTTTGACCGAGACTTGGGTAGTTTAACCCCAAACACCATGCTCGTAGTGTCGTTTGGTATTTAAACTTTTTGTGGTCAAAACTCACGTTATGTATTAAACTCGTAATTCGGGTCGATGTGGACCCTGCTTTGTAAAACTTATTTTATGTTTGTATTGTGTTAGTTTTACATATTGGAATATGTTGTTAAAAGCGTTTCGTCTAAATATTTCGGGAAGCGGGCGATCTTTTTCGCAAAAATGAAAAAGTGGGACAGGCCGTTTTGGAGCGCCGCTCCAGGCCAGGTGGCACGCCGCGCCACTAGCTGAACAGACAAAAAAAAATTATTTGATATTTTCCGCGGGTTCGGATGTGGTTTGGTTTGGGTTGTTACACTAATTCATTTAGTTGACTTAACCGTAGACGTCCGGCTTCATGTAAATCAAGATTACATGTCTTCAAAGCCCAAAATGTTTTGTGCTCAATTTCTACTGGGAGGTGACATGCTTTTTCGTAAACGAGTTTAAAAGGTGTGGTGCCGATTGGAGTTTTGTAGGCTGTTCTAAAAGCTCAGAGTGCATCCTCCAATTTCATGTACCATTCCTTCGGATTTGATCCTACAGTTTTCTCTAGAATACGTTTTAATGCTGATGTTATGCGAGGTGTATATAAAATAGTATTATTTTTACAACGAAATACTATTAAATACGATACAATTTTACACAAGACATTTATTTATTTATAGAATGGATATACCTAAACCTTGCTACAACACTTATAGGCAGTGTACCTAATCGTACAGTAGTGTAGTTTTTAGTAAGTCCGGTTCGACCACAGGGAACTCTTAAACAAGCTTAACGCTATATTAGTTTTAAATTTATAAAAATACAAATATATATATATATAAGTGATATTATTATTATAAAAGGGGGTTTGTACCGTTTAATGACCGGTTTGTCGATTTTTAAAACTTTATTCACAGTTAAAACCTAATGTAAAATATTAAAAATAAATATAACTTAATTTAAAGCGTAAAGTAAATAACGATAATGAAATTGCGATAAATAAAAGTGCGATAAAATAAAATTGCGATAATTAAAGAGTACGATAATTAAAAGTGCAATTAAATACAATGACAATAAATAAAAGTGCGATAATTAAAAGTGCAATTAAATATGAAATAAAAGAATTATGCTTATTTAAACTTCCATAATCATGATGTTTGACGTGTTGATTTTTAGTTTATTCCCATGGGTTAATTGTTCTTTGTCCTGGATTATTCAATATGTCCATACGGATTTGTCCATAATAGTCCATCAGTCATAATCATAAAATGCAGAAGTCTTCACCAAATTATTCTTATTCCCGAAGTCAAATATTCCAACTAATTAGGGATTCGAATTGTAACAAGGTTTTAATACTTTGTTTAATGAATACACCAGGTTACCGGCTGCGTGTAAACCAAGGTTTTACTACATTGTTAACAATTACACCAATTACCCTTGAATGTAATCCACCCCTATTTCAACAAGTCTACTAACTATTAATCCAGTTCCGTGTCCGGTAAAATGAACAATTATTGGTATTTATAGATATCCCGCCCACCGTACCCAGTCAAGCGTATGTGGTTATATATAAATACATCAAATTATAAGTCTATATATTAAATTAACGAGGTATCATTTAGTTAATATAAAGCCCATTAATAGCCCATAGTCTAATTTCCACAAGTGTCGTTCTTTTGTCCAAACCCAATTATGGTACAAAGCCCAATTACCCAATCTTAATATTTTTAGCCCAACATCATGATTACTTCGTCTTAAATAAGCATAATAGTAACTTAGCTACGAGACATTAAATTAAAAATAACATTAACCATAACTTACAGTGATTAAAAATAGCGTAGCGTTACACGGATAGAATTTCGACTTACACCCTTACAACATTCGCTAACATACCCTTATTATTAGAATTTAAAATTAAAATTAAAATTATAATATAAATATAAATATATTTACGTATAGATAGAGAGATGGATATGGATATATTTTTCGTTCACCAAACTGCGAATTTATAGGACCTGGGGCTGAAAAAGTGTTCCATGTGATCGCATGGCTTTATATGGCCAGCGATCGCATGGCCAGCTGGTGAAGTTCACATGCATTTGTTTCTTTGCTTGCTGACATTTATAAATAATAATATAATATATAAATAATTATAAGAATTATTTAAATATTATATTTTATTTATGTGCATAGTTAACTTGTAATTTTTAGTCCGTTGCGTATAGCGTTGATAGTTGACAATAATTATGTATAAACACCTAGTTTTATCGTTCATAAATATGTATAACCATTATTTTGAGTTCATTTAATTGAAAATTTTAAAAAAATTTACTAGAATTGGGTAGTTAGTATATAAGACTAGGGCTGTTCTTTATTATCAGAGAGCACTAGATTCTAATACAACTACTGCTTTACTAGTATTTTTAATGGTAACCAAGTGTATAAGTTTAAAATTTTAAAAATCCGAAAGAATTTAACCCCTTCCCATACTTAAGATCTTGCAATGCCCTCATTTGCAAGAAATCAGTAATAATTTAAATTATTGAGGGTGATTAGCATAGAAAAATGATTAAATTTTACCAAGGTTTCCAAACATATTGGCGTTTGTTTGCTGAATGATAAATGATGCACATCATTTGTTCATTCCGTCTTGTTGTTACATCATATTTGTTTTTCGTTTTGTCGTCAAAATTAGTAGCTTTTGCTGAACTTAATGCCAGTCTTTGAAAATGCGCCGTTTTACCCTGTTGTGTACAATTGACAATATACATACATACAAATATAAACAAGCATTGTAATTTGAAATGTGACTTAAAATCCCACTTTCAAATCAAATATGAAATACTAGTACCAAATAATAAAAATATTAAACAATACATTAATGTATCAAAATATAATGTGTTTAAACATAAATAAACCGAAATAATAAAAATTAAAAATCATATAAATTACCAACCTGAACAAAATCAATCTGGATAGGGGTTCCAGTTCATGTCATCGTCTGGGTTCCATGGTTGGTGATAGGTGTACTGGTACGCCTGGTTAGGGTCGTAGAGTGTATAACGTGGTCTTATCTCGGGCTGGTGTTGAGGATAGTAAGCGGGTCGGGTCGGGACGTAGTGATCCTGAGGTGACAGCCGGCTCATAATCTGACGCTGATGATAGTCCCATCTATCATGATGTCATTGGCTGGAATGCTCGTAATCATTCCGGGCTTGCCACTGCTCCATCCGACGAAATCTCTCCGCGTTTGTCATATCTACCTCCTCTACACGCTGGTAGACATCAGTCATAGCCTCCCGAATGACATCCCTAATGTCATCCGCTTCCTCCATCTCCTCGTCTGATCCTCTCTCTACCTACGGATGACTACCTACATAGGGTATTGCCTGGTTGAGTCTACTCTTCAATACCTTAGCACCCGCATAAACCCTCAATCCTAAAAGCTCAACCTGTTCCCTACATTCCAAAAGTGGACCCCCTTGGTTCTTATCTGCACCTAAATACTCTCCAATGAGAGTAACAAAAATACCTCCTCCTATAATCCCCCCTTCCTGTATTCCTTTAACCATCTTAGATAAATAAAAACCAACACAGTAAGGGATATTAACAAAGCCTCTTGGGTCTCGAATACACTTTAGGTAAAATAAATCATGTAAGGTCAATTTTTCCTTGTTGTGGCCTCTCTGTGTAATCGAGTTAGCCAAAAATCTATGAATTATACAAAGCTCAACTCTGTTAATATGTAAGTAGGTATGTGTTCCTCCCCGCCCAAAAACATTATAATCAGATATACGCCTCCAAACGGCGTTTGCGTCAAAATTCCTATCTACCCTTTCACCACGATAAATCAAATTCATACAATTGGGTAGTAGTAATTCAGCGGCCGTATATATCTGTAATGCCCTGGCCATGTCCAGCATGGACATCCTGTACATCCTACCGCCTAGTATAAACCTAAGAAAACTACTATCATCTAATCTATCTACATCTACATTTAATGCTATAGTACTCATCAGCTCAACACACCATTCCTTATATACAGGTCTACGAATGGTGAATAGACGTTCCCAATCGGTAAAAGAAGAACTGCCATACCTTTGAATCAGATGCTCCCTAACACGGTCAGCTAGTTGAACCCTTTCCAAAGGATCCCAATCAATTACCCTAGGCACCTCTACATCTTTCGTTATTAATTTGAATTTATTACTTTGATATGCCGAGTAATCTCTCCATCTTCTATCGAATCTCAGATTAGGATGCA